>NC_141990.1:246576301-246881301 GCF_049901715.1 Pseudonaja textilis | reverse complement strand
CACAACATTCTACTCTTTGGGTGTCTGACAATGCAGCTGCACAAGCAGTAATGTATGTTTCTGGTAGAGCGCATGATACACCTCTACTGCACAAGATGCAATGGTTACTATTTTGTTACCATTGCTGCTTATGTTGACTTTTAAAGACTACATGGCATAGGATAGTATTATTTGAGGACCACCTCTTTCCAATTTCATCTGCCTGTCCACCAGATCCAGCAGAATGGGTATATTATGTGTTCCATTATCTAGGGAATTACATTCAGTGCCCCCTAAGTAGTAGACTTTTTCTGCTATGGTGTCCACATTGTGGAATCCTGTTTCCCGAGAGATAAGTCAGCTTTATCACTCCTGGGCTTTTGAAGGTCCTTCAAGACCTGGTTATACCAGAAGGACTGGGAACCCCAGGGGATAGATGAACTTGTGAGGTGATTCCATTACTATTAACATCTGCCTATTATTCCTTTGGTTCATTTTCTTAAATAAATGAATGAGTAAGTATAATACTTTTGACTCATTTAATTAACTGTGTTAATTTTAGGACTTATGTGGAACACAGTTTAGGTCGTATGTACAGATATGCAGAAATATTCAAAATGGTTCATGAACTTTTAATAACCACTGTATACATGCAATCTGAATTACCTAAGCAACAGAATTGTCTCTTCAATTCACAGAATAAACACTTGGGGGGGGGGGAAATTAATTGAAGAATTTAGAAACCTTAAGTTTAACTTGAGCATTAAAGAATTTACAAGTTGCATAATGCACATGCCTAAAAACAAAGTAATTGCCAATTAAAACAATTCTACTCTATGTTAGAAATCTGTTAGTAAACTTTATTCAGTCCCATATATTACAACAGCCTTATAATTTAGGTGATTGGACATGCTGGAGTAATTGGTATCCTTCTAATATTTATGTATATATGTATGCATGTTTATTCTTGTGCTTTCTCTTTTTTTCTATGGCCTTCTTTGCTCTTACATATAATTAGGCAGATATATATTAAAATCATTAAATATCAACAGCATGTTTCTATTAACCATTTGTATGCATTAATAAAATGGTTACAACTTTAAGGGCACTTACCAAATAACTCAGATTTTGATCGACTGAATCCAAATTGAATGTGTGTGGAAATATTTTCTCATTAGCAGCATGAAAGATTTAATTTGCACTGAATAAGTAGTGGCAATTAATATGGACAATTGGCAGGCATTATTTCAGAATGTAACATGATTTGGCTGATGGTTAAATACTCTGAAAAACTAGCAAAAAAGAAAATCAAGGTCAGCACCATTTACTATTTTCCCTCAAACCTGATAATGCCTTTCCAATATGCCTGCAAATTAACAGAAACATAAAAGAAAATACAGAACCTGGTACATGATAGATGCTACAATAATTGATACGATTAGATCTAACAAGAAACGTTCCCTGCTGTTTTGAAAATGTATCTGACTTTTGATCCTGACATCTATGTCTCACAGGAACTTTGCTCTGACATTCTTTGTGATGTTGATCCAGGAATTAATAGACTGAAAAAGCTGGCAGGATATTCTTCTTAGTGTACAAGTGTTGAAAAATATCAGGATCAACAGCTATTCTGTATTCAGTACCAAATCACTAACTGATGGCTTAATCCCTAAAAAGACTTCATGAAATCTTCGTTGCATTTTTAAACAATGTGTGTTTATTATAGAAATTTTTATTTTTTATTGTAAGAACTACTTTGACTACAAAAATCTTGTTTCAGGCTTATCATCAGAGAAGCATAAATTTGCTTTCTAGGACAATCTAGAAAAAGATAATTCTCCTTAAAGTCATACTTGGACTTCATGAGGACTTAATGAACCATGCATGATCATTTTTGATTTTCCAAACTAACCTATTGATCTTGGTATTTCCTAGTAACCCAAGTACTAAGCAACCCTGACGTTTCTAAGTTCCTGAGCTCAGACAGAGCCAGGTATTGCCCCCTACTGAGGCAAATACAATGCTATTATCAAAAACAGCAGCAAAGACAAATTTATTTTTTAAAAAAATTAACAGAATTTAGCTTTAATCCATCGAAATCTATTTCTCTGCTATTAATCAAATTGTATTCCTTCACAGAGATCTATACCTACAATGATCATTTTCTTGGAGAAAAGGATAAACATGACTAAGTGGCAAATCTGAAATATATTCATAAAAATTAAATAAATTTATAACTTTGCTTTACAAAGAAAAATTCAATAAGATCAAGAAAATAAATGATTAAGTTAAATATATCTAAATGACAGTTTTCTGAAATAAAGGACTGTACCAGTAGAAGAGAATATACGTAGCTTATGGTTGAATTGTGGAGTCCTTGGTGCTCTCTGAGCTTAGTTTTTTGCTTGCAATTCACTATTTGATTAGGTAACATCGTAAGTGCTAGTGAATGTGAGGTTTGTTCTTTGTTTACATACAGTAGCTTGCCCTGCCAGTATTGTGGGAGTAAGGTTTCCTCCTGGTCGTTTCTTGATTATGGTACTATTTTCAGCTTGATTATTTATCTGGTCAATTCCTGCTTATCTGGGTGTTGATTACTGCAGAGGATGTGTTCTGATCTTTCTGTTTCCTTCTTAACTTTATTGTTTTTTTAATCAGGTATAAATGTGGTTTATGTGTCTAGCAATGGTTGATTTGTCTGAATACAAAGCTTCTAGGAATTTCCCAGTGGTTTGGTCTAGGACCATGATGGCGAACCTATGGCACGTGTGCCACAGGTGGCACACAGTACCATTTGTGCCGGCACGTGAGCTGGAGGCAAACTTACCTCACTGCGCATATGCACCCTCGCAGCTGATTTTCGGCTGTTTTGAGGCTTTTTTCGGCCTCCCAAAGGCTTGAGGAAGGCATCTGCAGGCTTCTGCAAGCTTTGCAGGCTGAAAACTAGCTGTGTTTCGTCACTTCTAGTATTTTCAGAAAAACAGGAAGTGATGAAATGGGCCTAGTTTTCAGCCTGCAAAGCTTCCAGAAGCCTGTAGAAGCCTTCCTCAAGTCTTTAGGAGGCTGAAAAAGGCCTCAAACCGGCCAAAAATCAGCTGTAAGGCGCAGTGCAGGTAAGGGGGCGGCAGGGTGCATGGGTGGGGGATTGCACGTGCATGCATAGAGGGCATGGGGAGTGCACATTACCTTCTTGGTGCTGACCCACGAGCGTGAGCGTGCAAGTGCACACACAATTTTGGCACAGGAGCCCAAAAAGGTTAACCACCACTGGTCTAGGATCTAGCTTGATCTAGGATGCTCCTAGTTTCCTAGTTGAAACTATAGTTCAGTGGATCCATTGATGTGAGATTATGGTGTTTTCCCTGTGACTACTGATTTCTGTTTGTGTTCATAGATGTTCTCTGCTAGTCTTTTGCTTGTCTGTCTTACATAGGTTGCTGTTACATTTCTTGCACTGTATGTTCTAGATGACTCCTGTTTTCTCTTCTTGGATGACTGAATCTTTTGATTTACTTAAGATGTTTTGGAGGAAAAATCCCATGTTTAGTAGCATTGATGATGTTACCTAGTCAGCTAATGAAACGTCTATAAGTATGCAACCAAGCTCAGACAGCATCAAGGACTCTGTAAGCCTTAGTTTGCTATTGAGTCAAGTTAGTGTCTCTGCTCAAAAATATTGCATCATCTTTTCCGTGGTTCAAATAAATGTTTATTTGGGTCAGCAAGGTCACTACCGAAGGTGTTCCTAACATGATTGTTTTTTATAATAATGGTATATGGTCCCTGTATTCATATTGACAAATCTAAAACATACAGTGCAAGAAATGGAACAGCAACCTAAGTAAAAAAGAAAGTATCAACAGATGCTTTCTATGGAAATTTTGATTTTCCAAATCTTGCTTCAGAATCTGTGATAAATCAGCCAGTCTCTAATGAAGCTTGACTATTTTTAAAAAATGTTGTTTTCTGAAAGCCCAAATTAATATTATATTTAGAGTAAACATTTAATTGCACAAAATTACAAATACAGATATTTTTTAGTATTATGAAGAAAAATAATTAAAGAAAAATATATAAAAACCTATGCTTTTGCAACAGGCTCACTTTTTTTCATAATGAAATTTCAGTTTTTACATAATTCCTCAGAAATATGATTCTTTTCATAAACTTTTGAGAACTAGTCTATAAGTAGCCTGGAAATAGAAAAAATAGGGAAGGGGCACTAAATTATACTATTTAGAAGTGGTATTCAGCAGGTTCTGGCTAGTTCTGGAGAACCGGTAGCAGAAATTTTGAGTAGTTCAGAGAACTGGCAAATACCACCTCTGACTGGAGATTTTACAGTATTCTTCCATTGCCACGCCCACCAAGCCATGCCCATAGAACCGGTAGTAAAAAAATTGGAATCCCACCACCAAATTAGATGTGTAATTTTTCCAGCTGCAAAGCTGTATATTCTACCATTAATTTCTGGATAGAACTGTGCAGTTGCTGTAAAGAAATAACACATTTTTTTCATTACCAGTAAAATTTATATATATTTTTAAACATCAGTTATGATTGAATTCCATAAAATTAAAATCACCATGTGCCTTTTAGGAGATATATGAATGGTGTATTAACATGCTACACAAATATGTCATTACTCTTTACCAATTTTGAACAATATCATTAAATTTAATTTGCATTTTAGGTACCTTTCTTACAAAGATACTTCAAAAATATAAAAGTTTAATTTAAGCTATTTCAAGAAATATTTGAAATTGGAGAAGTCTAGTCAGTTTAAATTTTAACATCAGGAAATATGTTTCATTTAATGGTTCTTATAATTATTAGATGCCAGTAAGATTACTTAAACATAGCATGAAGTCAGTGACATTTCTTGCTGACGAGCAATATTAGGCATTACATTTAGTCATTTTAAATGAAAACTAGAATTGTATTTGGGATAATTAAAGGGAAAGAATTAAAATTAACAAAAGAAGATGAGAATGATAGCTTTCTAATAACAAAAGCAAAGTCAAATTTTTAACGTCAAAAATTATTTTTAGTAGCCAGACAGCAGAAATAAAAAGTGAGTTACAATTAATGAAAGAACAGCAATTAATAAAGCAGTCATTAGAGTTATGTTTAGCATCATGAATGTATTACCTCAGTTTTCCATACTTTGAAAAACATACAGACCAGATTTACACACTATATTAAACAACAGATTATATTATAATTGTGATTCTTTTATTATCCTTTCTCTCACATCTACAGGATTGTGCCTACGCAATCGTAATTCTGCAAAATTAGAATTAATCATGCTCCCCGCCATCACATATTCAGTTGTCAGTTACCTCAGTTTTAGAAGTGTCAAAATCATTATTTAAAATAAATATACAAAAATATTAGCACAGGAGAAGTCATGTGTATTAGATGAACGCATAGATGTCCACCATCATTACCCTGGAAACCAGATATCTTCCTTTATGGCTACTCTGCATTCAATAAAATTGGAGAAAGCTGAGCTTATTTTATATTGCATTGATATTTGAGATATGTAAACTTCCAGGAGGAGAGCCTGGTTGAACTTCTGCCCTTCGTGAAATTTGCACACAATATGCTCAACATGTAACTTGCATCATCTCTAATTACAGCCATTCTGTCCCTTTTATGTGTGTGTGAACTTATCTTTTTTCATCTAACCTTTCATAAAATTCTTAGACACTAATTGGATCTGGTAAGAACATATATAAGTCGTTCTAAAATTATTATAACCAAACAGAGCCTCTTTTATTTTTTAGAAATTGGTCACATTATATTAGTACTTTCATGATAATGGATCAGGTAAACCAAATAGCATTTTGGCTTCAATGTCCTGCTTCCCTTTACATTATTTGTTGTTTTGAAGCGGTTCAAAATGGGGTATTGTTCTTGGGAAACAGCAGTCCAAAAACACAACTATGATTTGTATGCCACTTTTCACTTGTGAATGAGGAGAAATTGTTGGATTCCTCCTTCCCTCTTCTTCCAGAATGCCAAATTAAAATACAGGAAAGGAGGTGGAATGAACAACTAAGTCTTGCAAGATAAACTGCTCCCACAGTCTTACAATTTCTTGACTTTTAAGGAGCAATTGATTTACCTTAACACTATAGTCTTCAGCATGGTCAGAAAATGCAGTTCTTGATTCAGATTGTTTCTAATTATTCTCCAGTGCTGTCCAAGTATATCAGATCTGCTTTCTGTGCCTTGAACTGTTTTTGGGATCATCTGTGAACATTCCTTCAAGTTTAATGAAAATTTTTTCTGGCTTACCATGCTTTGGTCTATTTCAGTTTTGCTGATTCTTGATTTCCTCTTTGATTGGTCAGTTGTTATTGCTGTTCCAAGACAGAGATATGACAATAAAAATAGTACATTGCTCTTTAGTTACTGAGATATGAAAGCATCCAAGAATTTTGTTTTTGTTTTATAAAAATGAAGGATATCATAATCCTTGCAGTCTTGGCTACTTCTAGTAGCCAAACATGGTGCTGGTATCAGTGAAGCACTACAAAAAAACAGTGAGATATTGCAATATGGAAGTGGCATTTTCTAAACCCAGAACCAATCTCCTTTGTGCAAGGAAGACAAAATGCTTTACAGTAGACACTCCACATGAAATCATGACATGGAGGTTAAGCATGGGATGAAGTCCACTACTTTTTCTCTCAATTTTTTAAAATACTATGGAATATCTGGAGCGGAAGCCATTGTAACATTCTTCTAGTTTCTGGTTCAATGGAATTGTCGAAGTAAAACTATCTTTCCAGTGAGAAAAGTGGGGGGGAACTTGTGATTTGGGTGGGGAAAAGGGGTAGTGGAAAGGCTGCAGCTTTGCTTAGAAACGAAGATGGGAGAGCAAGAGAGCATGAAGGAAAAGATGGTTGTTAGTTTCTTCTAGTCTGTAGTCAATAAACAGACTTGTTTGTAAGAGAGGATGGAAGTCACCAGAATGCTACAAGCAGCCCAATTGAGGAGTTGAGACTTTAAAAAGATACTTACTGAAATGGAAGGAAGGGCTAACTGTCAAGGTGGTCTACAGATCTAAGCTCAAAAATTTATGAATGAGGTCAGGAAGGCAGAGGCAAAAAAATAGTTTAAGGGTTGCAAGAGAATATGAGAAGTTCCTTCTATTTTGGTTTTTCAGGGAGGGTTTTATTTAAAAATAAATAAACTTTTTTTTTTATTTCTTCACTTAACAAACTTATTTTCTGCCTTACTATTTATTAGTAAGCCTAGGCCAATTTATACTACACCCATGCTAAATATACCTCATTCCTAAACCATTTGTTCTACTTTGTTGCTTGAACTTAATCCAAAGTCTTTAGACATATTTAGCCACTATCATATTGGCTTATGTTGCTGGCAGCTTCTGTTCTACACTGCTGTTAAGGCTTTGGCTTGGTAGTTTTCCAGTCTGTGCTAGGATGAGGAACAGAAGGTGCTGTACTGGTTAGTGTAATCTACTAGGTGCTGGTTGTGTATAGCTTCAGTATGGTTGGTGGAGTGGGAAAATTCCTTGCCTCTACTTTTCCTTTCAGCTTTCTACTGCTGGTTTGCTGAAGTCCAAGCCAGCTCTTCCTTTTCTTTTAGTTGTCTGTTGAGCTGATGGCTACTCCACTCCTTCCTCTGCAAGTTCTTCCTTTCTGCTCTTGCACACAACTTATAAATATTCATCTGAACACATCCAAACATCCACACTCTGATGCTCTCTGTATTATAATTGGAAACAAGAGGTGGTGTAATACTCCTCAAGCTGCCTTAAAAGAAAACAGAGGGAAATAAGAGCTCTTGCTGGCCACTGCAAGGCTTTCCTTCCACAGAGGCAAAATCCAATAAAGGATTTTATTCAAATTTGTGAATAGCAGAAGACAAAGGAGACAATGAGTCATTGCTTTTCCCATATGGAGAAATTTTAATAGATTATCAAAAAAGATGACCAACTTCTTTTATATATATAAAAGTAGTGGTAATTAGTAACGTAGATTTGAAATTAACATTACAGGGGAGGTACGCAATAAGTATGTATATAAAAAAGGTAGTTATTCTGGTAAAATACACTTTGGAATACTGAAGTAATTAGCTGAGGAGCTATCATAATTCTGTCAATTATCTTTGTGAAGTCCTGGAGAATTGGGAACAGAGAATAAGAAAAGAGAAGAGGAAATGTGGCCCACCTCTTCAAAAATTAAAAAAGAGGATCATCCAGTCAGACTATTATTAACGCTCAGAAACAGGCAATTGTAAGTATCTTGAAGATAATGTCACAACTGCTAATGTCAACATGACTGTCAAAAAAGAAGTATAGAAGCAAGACTGAACCCCAAGGGACATTATGATCGATGTGAAATAATCATATCCTAGCACCATCTTCTGGAGATGATCCAATAGGAAGGATCAGAAGCACCATTTTAATGATGCTAAATGTTAGAGAAGAGTATTGTAGCTGATAGTACCAAAAAATGCTAAGAAATGTTACTGCTACTGCTACTACTATAAGTCATACCCCAGAGTAACCAAAGGAGTTTCATATTATGTCTTGAATAAATCCCTGATAAAAATAAGTCAAAGAAAAAATGCCTTTCAAATCAGGCTCAGTGCTAGAAAACTATAAAATAAGCAATGTTTCTTTTCAGAAAAAAACCACAAAGGAAATCCAGGAGATTATGGACTGATTGATTTAATATCTGCTCTAGGGGAACATCTCAAAGTAGGAATGAGGACTAGATCTCTCCCTTTCTGTTAATACTGAAAGAACTAGCCCCAAAGGAAGAAGGAGAACCAGCGTAGCACAATGCCTCTCCCCAAACTCCCAGAATGATTGCTAGTATCAAAGTTGCTGAGAATTCAAGAAGAGATAGGATGGACATACTGTCCCATCCCACTTCCACTGTAGGTTATCCAATAGTGCAATCGATGCACTGCCATATCCTGGCCTAAACTAACTAAAAAGGGTCCACATAGCAACAGCAATAGCACTTAGATTTATTTACCACTTTACAGTGTTTTACAGCCCTCTAAGCAGTTTACAGAGTCAGCGTATTGTCCCCAAGAATCTGAGTCCTCATTTTACCCACCTCAGAAGGATGGAAGGCTGAATCAACCTTCAGCCTGGTGAGATTCGAACTGCCAAATTGCAGGCAGCTGGCATTCAGCCGAAATAGCCTGCAGTACTGCACTCTAACCACTGTGCCACCATGGATTCATCCAGATCCTTTCAAGTGAGTGGTCCTTGATGCTCTCTGAGCTTGCTTGTTTTCTTGCAGACATTTCATTACCCTAACTAGGTAACCTCATCAGTGCTAGTAATGAGTGCTGTTTGCTGTCAGCTTATATTCTGGGTACTTGCCTGTCTGTGTGAGTGGAGGTAGTATTAGAGATTCTTTGGTGGGCTGTTAACTGATGGCTCTTTGGCAATGTCTTGATTGGGGTATTGTTAACTTGATTGTTGGTCTAAAGTTAACCTTGAAGTTAATCTATGCTGATCTGGATACCGATTACCAGTGGCAAGGTGCTGGAATTTTTTTGTTCCCTTTTGGGATGGTTGATTGTCTGATTTACATAGTTTATAAATATTGTTCTATGTCCTATGATCCTTTGAAGTTCCAGCATGACCACTTTCTCCACAACCTTCCCTAAAAAGCAAAAATTGGAAACTGGATGAAAACTACCCAGATTTGTTGGGTTGAGTAATGGCCTCTTGAGAAGTGGTTACTCACTGCCTCCTTAACAGCCTGGATTATAGACAGCATTGTATTTATTATAGAGAGAGAGCATTATTTAATGCCTCTCTAAGGGATTAAGGCATCATATTGTCATCATGTGATATATAGTGACTTTGTCTCCCTTCGCTAAACTGGGGATTTACATGGCCAGCACGTGATGCATCCAGCCCATGGGCCATGAGTTTGATACCCCTACTATAGATGATACCAAATGCTTCAGCAATTAAGAAGTGTTCCAGAAGGATCTCTTTAAACTGGGTGGATTGTCACCTAGGTAGCAAATGTAGTTCAGTTTAAATACACTGCTCAAAAAAATAAAGGGAACACTTAAACAACACAATGTAACTCCAAGTCAATCACACTTCTGTGAAATCAAACTGTCCACTTAGGTAGCAACACTGACTGACAATCAATTTCACATGCTGTTGTGCAAATGGAATAGACAACAGGTGGAAAGCAGAGGCAGTTTGCAAGACATCCCCAATGAAGGAGTGGTTCTGCAGGTGGTGACCACAGACCACTTCTCAGTTCCTATGCTTTCTGGCTGATGGTTTGGTCACTTTTGAATGCTGATGGTGCTTTCACTCTAGTGGTAGCATAAGACAGAGTCTACAACCCACTCAAGTGGCTCAGGTAGTGCAGCTCATCCAGGATGGCAAATCAATGCGAGCTGTGGCAAGAAGGTTTGCTGTGTCTGTCAGCGTAGTGTCCAGAGCATGGAGGCGCTACCAGGAGACAGGCCAGTACATCAGGAGACATGGAGGAGGCCGTAGGAGGGCAACAACCCAGCATCAGGACTGCTACCTCCACCTTTGTGCAAGGAGGGACAGGAGGAGCACTGCCAGAGCCCTAAAAAAGGACCTCCAGCGGGCCACAAATGTGCATGTGGCTGCTCAAACGGTCAGAAACAGACTCCATGAAGGTGGTATGAGGGCCCGAAGTCCACAGGTGGGGGTTGTGCTTACAGTCCAACACCATGCAGAACGTTTGGCATTTGCCAGAGAACACCAAGATTGGCAAATTTGCCACTGGCGCCCTGTGCTCTTCACAGATGAAAGCAGGTTCACACTGAGCACATGTGACAGACATGACAGGGTCTGGAGACGCCATGGAGAATGTTCTGCTTCCTGCAACATCCTCCAGCATGACCAGTTTGGCAGTGGGTCAGTATTGGTGTGGGGTGGCATTTCTTTAGGTGGCCGCACAGCCCTCCATGTGCTCGCCAGAGGTAGCCTGACTGCTATTAGGTACCAAGATGAGATCCTCAGACCCTTTGTGAGACCATATGCTGGTGGAGTTGGCCCTGGGTTCCTCCTAATGCAAGACAATGCTAGACCTCATGTGGCTGGAGTGTGTCAGCAGTTCGGCAAGATGAAAGCATTGATGCTATGGACTGGCCTGCCCATTTCCCCAGACCTGAATCCAATTGAGCACATCTGGGACATCATGTCTCGCTCCATCCACCAATGCCACATTGCACCACAGACTGTCCAGGAGTTGGGGGATGCTTTAGTCCAGGTGTGGGAGGAGATCCCTCAGGAGACCATCCACCACCTCATCAGGAGCATGCCCAGGCGTTGTAGGGAGGTCATACAGGCACATGGAAGCCACACACACTACTGAGCCTCATTTTGACTTGTTTGAAGGACATTACAATAAAGTTGGATCAGCCTGTAGTGTTTTTTTCCACTTTAATTTTGAGTGTAACTCCAAATCCAGACTTCCGTGGGTTGTTAAATTTGATTTCCATTGATAATTTTTACGTGATTTTGTTGTCAGCACATTCAACTATGTAATGAACAAAGTATTTAATAAGAATATTTCATTCATTCAGATCTAGGATGTCTTATTTTTGTGTTCCCTTTATTTTTTTGAGCAGTGTATAAAGTGATGCACATTGGGCCAAAAAGTTAACTTGTGTAATGCATAATAATTTATATTAGTAGGGCAAAATTGGCTGTAACTAAGATTTTCAGGTCATAGTGGATTGCTAAATGACACTGTTGACTTCACTCAACGTGTATTTATTAGAAAAGGGATTGAAAATAAAACTATCAATACTGTAATGTCCTAACAAATTTATGTAGATCCACATCTGGAATATTGCATGCACTTCCGTCTATCACACTGTAAAAGAGATGAAAAACCTTATAATCCCCTTATTTATTCATATATAATGAGTACAAAAATATGTCTCCAGGGAAGCTGATTGAAAGATGAGTATGGTTTTAAAATTGGAGGAAGGAACATCAATAACCTGCACTATGGTGATGATACTACTCTAAAAGACAATTATACAAATGTTCTGCAGGCTTTACTGATGAAACTGAAGCAGCCCAATAAAAAACAGGGATTAAAACAGGGATTAACAGGGACTAGGATTAAAGATAAATTACACCAAGATTAATGACAAAAAGCACTATAATCAGTGTTAGAATTGAAAATGAAGATATTAAAGTGGTGAATAGCTTGGAACTTAGAAGACTAGCAATTGTCCTTGAAATAGATATTATGATTGTCTGTACCAATAAAGGCCAGAATCATGAATAATTTTCGCTATGGAAATGAAAGTTGGACTTTGAAGAATCAAGATAGAAAAAGTATTGACAATTTTGAACTATGGTGTTGAAGATTTATAAGAAAACCACAAAATAAATAAGAAAACAAACAAATGGATCACTGAATAAATCAATGAGTCCTCATTCCAAGCACAAACGTCTTCAAAGAAACATCTTTTAAAAAACAGGAAAAAAGTCCATTTGCCTCCTGAAAAAGCATCTTTGGGAAAATCATGAGCTGTATGACTGAGAATTTCTACAGACTTTTAGCTATATAATTTGGGATGAACACCCTTTGAATGGTGTGGGGGTAGGAATGGATTTTCCAGAGAAAAATTGCAGACTAAGGGACCAGTAGCAATACTCAGGTGACCCTGAGGACACAGATAAACCTCCAAGTGCTTCAACAACCCTCTAAAAGAATGAAAATTACCAGCTGTCTTCAAGGAAAATAAATCCTTCCATTCCCCATTATCCTGTCAGAGCTGAAGAAACTTCTTGGATAAGAAGCGAAACGTCTTCAAAAAGAAGAACAGGAAAATCCAATTGCCTCCTGAAAAAACAGGTCATGGGATAACCATGATCTGGATGATTGAGAATCTCTACAGATTTTAAGCACAAATGTTCTAGTTCAGATAATACTTTGAACACATTATATGAGGACTTGAGTAACCGGAGAAATCCATGATGCTGGAAAGATGCAATGAAGGCAAAGAAAAGGATAACCAGCAGCAAGGTGGATGGACTCAATTACAACAGCAATTTGCTGTATTGTTGGAAGATCTGAAGAACCACTGGAGAAAATTGATCCATGATAAATATTTTTTTAAAAAAAAACCATTTAAATACAATACATTACTGGTCAAACTTACAAGTACTAGGTATTAATCTCTAAACGTTTGCCTAGAAAACTACTTTTAAATGTTTTCTTGAAGCCTTTGAACAGATGGGGCAAACTGAATCCCGGAGAGAGTTTTACCAGAAGGTCAGATGAATGACAAAAAGCATTGCTTTCCAACTTCAGCACCCTTCATTTCTCAGGCTGAAAGGACCTAAAGTATACAAAACCAGAGCTATGAGCAGGTAGTCTATAAACAAAACACTGACAAAGGAAGATGAAATTATAGTAGAAGCAAATAATGAGGAATAAACTAAATGAAGGTAAATAAAGAATATGAACCCAAGCAACATTAAGAATGAGATCATGTTTCATTCATTATTGCTATAAAAATAAAAATGGCAGTTTGGGAACTGGCTCTTGAAGCTAAGTCAGCATTCATGGAGGAAAGGGAGAATTTCTTCCAAAGCTCATTGCCAGAATCTTCCAGAGTAATGGTTGATGAAGACATACATATCAATAAGTGTGATGCAGAGATAAAAAGCCACAAAATTGGGGCCCTGATAGGACAAACATTTGTACTTTTTTTCTAACAAGCTGTAGGGGAGTTCATAGTGCCATCAATGTTATTCCTTATGAAATCTAATTTGTATGACTTGAAAACACTCACTTCACTTACAAATCTATGTGGAAACTTGAAAAACTGTATTTATTCTGAAAGGTTTCAGTCGATCAAATGAAAATACAAGTTTTTATAGATTTTAGATTTTTTTTATGTCCAAAATAGCTTTTATTGTTTTGAAATATGCATGGTGCTTTTTATACCAAAATATTCATAAATAATTTTATACAAATCTTAACTTTCAAATACGGGTACATTGCTACCCGTTTCTTCTTATTTGTTAATAATGAACAACAGACAGATTGGAGTGGGATGCAATTCTGTTATATAATATTTTTCTCTAAAATTATTTTCTAATATTTTAATAATGTAACACATACAACTTATTATAATGCTATCCATTCTTTATATTATGGTTTTAATGAAATAACCACAGCAAGATTTACCACAGAAAAGAGAAAATTAAACAAAGGATAAAAACAGTATAATCAAGTTAAAACAAAGACATTAGCACACAAGGGAAAAGTCATTTTTAAAAGTATGGTAGAATATAAGAGTGTGATGTGTGACAGGAAAGGTAAAGTCAGACAGGAGAAAAGAAGTTAAAATGAAGAGCACAAATTAGACAAGACATTACTAGGCTAATTCCCATCATTGTCAGAAAACAGAAAATGTCAGAGCTGGCACATTGTTTTTAAATGCTTTTTACTTTTTCCTTAAAAAGCATGTGTTGTCCAATACATAAAAGTCTGTTTTAAAGCAAAAAATGTCTGCATATTGCTTGTTTTTTACTATTTAAGTCTTTAACAAACTTTAATAATGTTGGCAACCACAATAATTATAAGGTTCAGCGCAGGTATTACATTTTAATTACAGTTTTTAATAAATTGCTTTTGTATAAGTTGATTTTACTCTTAACTGTAACTAATTCTTCTCCATCTACCTGCAGAGAAAGTAAGCAGAGAATCTGAGTATCTAGACTGCAATATAGCAAATACCGTATAGGCAAGATCACTCATCTGTAAACAATGTCAAGCTGAAATTTCTTTCTCTGTAACAAAATAGTAAATTTTGTAAATTTACTACCAGTATCATTTTTTATTTTTTATTATTTTTATTTTTTGGTGGAAACTAAAATAATGTAACTTTTTTTTTTACAGCATAAACAAGTATTTTAGTAACCTCCTCCATCTTTCCATTCTACCTAAAATAAAATTAACACTACATTGCTAAATTATGTTTCAAATATTTTTCTAAATTGAAAGTAGGGGTGATTTCTTACCAACATTTTTCATTAAAAAAATTACCTTTCTTCCAACTATTTCCTTCTCCCTATTGTAGTTCTCTGAATTTTAATATGCAAGGTAACAGAATAAATATCTATAAGCACTGGTCTATTATATATTAATATTTGCCCCGATGAACCTCACAACTGATTAGGATTCAGAGATTCATTTCATAATAGAGTTGACTTTTATGGTGGTTATTGCCAATTAGCTCAGAAGGACCACAAACAATATTTTCTCCTCCTCCTGCTCTCTTTCAGGTAACTAGATGGAAGACAGACTGCTTCTTTTGTAAGTCTAAATTGTATGTGTGTATCTCTGTGAACATTTAAGCCCTGACGCTTAAGCTATTTTAATGATTTTTAATTGGAAACCTAGGACATATAAGCCATTAAGAGACAAGGTTAGTTTTCTTTAGTTCCTAATGCTTTGCTATATTTTTGAAATTTTAAGAACAAGTTTCCTGTCTTTGAAACAGTACTCAAGAAAATGGAAACAGCAGCAGTTGTGGTGTTTGTGATGATTGGGAAGAGATCTCCCAATATACTTTCTCCATCTTATTTGCATTGTCTCCTATTTTTTCAGCTTCTTTTGCATTCATGATCTTAAATTAATTATCTTGCTTTGGTCTGAAAATGGGGAAGGCCCGAGGCAAAGATTATATTCCCTCTGACCTGAAAAAAAGGAAGGGTGACTGGTGGGCCCCAATTTTAGCAAGCCTCTTATAGATCAAACAGCCTGAGCTACCAATGACTGGGGCTTAGCTATCATTGTTCCCATCTATAAGAAGGGATTAAATTCTTCTCCTTGCAAGTACCATCCAATTAGCCAATTAAACACAAAGGCATATAGTATGCATTTTTAGTGGAAATTAATGGATGGATTAAAAGTGAAAATATTCCAACTGATTAGCAGATTGCAAGTAGGGCAGGATATATATATATATATATATTCTGTCTCACCTGTAGCCACAAGGTGAGAGTACAAATGTCCCAAAGAAATAAACATGAACAAACAAAATCAGGAACAACAGAGTTAACTTTTCTCTGTAGTCATCGTTGCCAGCTTTCCCAGAAGCTGTCTTCAAACCCAGATAAGGAGCCACATGATAATTCAGAGCCGAAAGGTAAACAGAAGGCTTCTCCCAGACTACGAATGTAATTAACGAAGTTTGACCTGAACAAGTATCGTTAGCTAACACACCTCCTTATATTCCTTGAAGGGCATGTCAGTCTCCCTAATTAATCTCTGATTTGACGTTTCCTTTCAAATTATGCTTGACGTCTCAGCCTACGTCTAGTTCTTGCATCAACCCAACATTCGTCATTTTGGTCATCACTCAAAGACTCTGGCACGTTCTGTGGATCAGCTGCTGACACCTGAGGCATAATGGATGTGGAAGGTTCTGGAGGGGAAGGTGATTCCGACACTTCCTCATCCTCCTGGCTCACGTCTGCATCTCTCATTAAAGCAGATTCAAATTCCAATGCCAAACCCTCCTCATCACTCGAACCTGTGTCTTCTGACACATCAGAGTCAAAGCGCACAGCAGGCTCAAACCTCCCAGTCACAACATATATATATATATATATATATATATATATATATATATATATATATATATATATATATATATATATATATGAGGTTCTCGTATTTGTATGTGATCTTTTTGTTCGGGTTTTCTCCCGCGTAAGATTCAAAGTATCCGCTGAAGGCAACGTTTCGGATGAAGTCTCATTCATCATCATTGAAGGAAGAAGCAGCTGCAATCTCACATCACTCCAAGAAGCAAGAGCCGAAGACAGAGGCCTGATGATGATGAATGAGACTTCATCGAACGCGTTGCCTAGATACTTTGAATCTTACGCGGGAGAAAACCCGAACAAAATCCACAAGATCCCGAGAACCTCAGAAAAAAAAATATATATATATATATATATATATATATATATATATATATGTGTGTGTGTGTGTGTGTGTGTGTGTGTGTGTGTGTGTATGTATATGTATATGTATATGTATATGTACATATATATGGCATTCAGCTTTGTTTGGGTATTTTCCCACGTCATTGTAGTCGTACTTTTAAAGTTGTAGCAACGTTTCGACAGAATCTTATCTGCCATCATCAGGCTTCTGCGAAAACTTACGAAAACTTAAGAAAACATATATATACATATATAGGGTTTTGGTGCCATTGAAGTCGATGCTATGACCTGTGGCTTTCATGTATTGGACTAGTGAGGAAGTGTGTTCCAGCTTTTTTACCGCATTTTTGTGTTTATCTAGGCGAGTACTTATTCTTCGATTGGTCTGTCCAATGTATGTGGCAGGGCATGATGCACAGGGGACTTCATATATGCCTTGGTTTTCCAGGTCAATTTTATCTTTGGGGTTTCTTAGGATGGCTGCTATTTTTCTGTCTATTTGAAGGCAGTCTTGATGTGATGCCTGTGTAGTATCTTACTGATTTTGTCTTATGTAGGTCAGGACAGCTGTTCCATTGGTCTGTTCATCTTCTAGGTCTCCATTATGTCTCGGTGTGTTTTTGTGGATCAAGCCGGTGATTTTGCTTTTGTGGAAGCCATTGGCTGTCAGTACTTTAGTCAGGGTGCATAGTTCAGTCTTTATGTGAGTCATGTCTGCCAGGTGTTTGGTTCTGGCAATTAGTGTTTTGGCCACGGAGTTTATCTGTGCTGGGTGGTGGTGGGATTGGGCGTTGAGGTAGCAGTTGGTGTGTGTTTTCTTCTGGTATATGGTGTGTCCTAGTGTGCCATCTGTTTTTTTGCAGATTAGTACATCTAGGAATGGTAGTTGCTTGTTTGTTTCCGTTTCCATGATGAACTTGATTTTGGGGTGTGTGCTGTTTAGGTGTGTTAGGAAATTGTTTAAGTTTTCTTTTCCATGGGGCCAAATCACAAATGTGTCATCGATGTATCTGGTTAATCTGATGTATCTAGTTTGGGTTTGTGGGTGGCATTAGCTAGGGCTCTGGATTCAAATTCTTCCATGAACAGGTTTGCAATGATGGGTGACAGTGGTGATCCCATAGGGGCTCCTTCAATTTGCTTGTATCTTTGTCCTTTGTATATGAAATATGTGTTAGTTAAGCAGTGTTCTGCTAGTTCCATGAGGTGTTTAGCTGGTTGGTATTTATTTTTGATGATTTCAAGAGTTTCTTTTATCGGGACTTGAGTGAACAGTGAAACCACGTCGAAACTTACAAGCAGATCTTCTTGTTCCACATGTAAATCTTTGATCATTTCCAAGAAGTGGTATGAGTTTTGTACATGTGAAGCTGCTGCTACAGCATGGGGCTATAGCTGCTTTGCTAAGTATTTAGCTAGGTTTTGTAGTGGTGCTCCTCTGGAGCTGACTATGAGTCTGCGAGGTATGCCTTCTTTGTTTATTTTTGGGAGGCTGTATAGTTTGGGGCATCTGGAAGATTTTTCTCTTGAGATGATTGTCTGTTGGATCTCTTTGATCACATGGCTGGTTATAACTTTTTTCTTGGTTATTTTTTCCAGATATGTGGTTGGGTCCGTGTTTATGGGTTTGTACGTGGAGTCTTGGAGTAGGTCTGTCAATTTTGTTTCATAGTCTTTTCTATCCATTACTAGTGTGGCATTACCTTTATCTGCTGGAAGTATGATTATGCTGCTGTTGTTCTTTAAGGCTTGCAGGGCTTTTAGTTCCTCCTTGTGCAAGTTGCTTTTGGGTGATTTGCTTGTGCATAGGATGTTAGTGACTTGGTGTCTTATTCTGTCAGCTTAATCTGTATTTAATTTAGTTAGGCTGGATTCCACTCCACATATAATGTGGAGATTTTTTTGGGTGCTATAGCATAATTGAATCCTTTGGTTAGGACATCTGTTTCTGTTTCGGTGAGTTCTCTGTTGGAAACATTGTATACTAATTGTTTCAGGTGTTGTTATGAGTTGTTGGGGGCTTTCTTGTCATGTTCTAATTTCTTTAGTTTCTTCAGGAGTTTGTCATTTTTGTAAGTGGTTTCAGTTTCAGCTCTCCAAGTTGTAAGTTATTTTATCTTGTCCCAAAGTAGAGGGTGGATTTTGTTCCTCAATTCCAGGTGTAGAATTAGGAGATCTTTGTTTAACTGATCGAGTTGGAATCTCTTTCTGTGGACCTCGTTCCTGAGTACAGCCATTTCAGTTCTTTTCAGGATATGTTTAGTAACTGCTGTGCTGTGATGAAATGTTAATTTGAAGCAGGTTGGTGTTGCATTGTTGTCTCTGCAGCTGCGTAGGAATTTGAGGTCACATAGTATTCCTATTCTTTTAACTTCCAGCTTCTCGTAAGTTTTGGTCTGGCTGTTTATTTCCTCCCCATAGAGGTCTGATATTTGTTTTCTTAAATTTTCACGGGTATTTATATGTATGGTATTCAGCTTTGTTCGGGTATTTTCCCATGTCATTATAGTTGTGCTTTTAAAGTTGTAGCAACATTTCGGCAGAATCTCATCTGCCATCATTAGGCTTCTGTATTGTGTTCATCTGTGAGTCAGACTTTCACAGCCGTTTCAGTTTTAAAGTCTGACTCACAGACAAACACAATACAGAAGCCTGATGATGGCAGATGAGATTCTGCCGAAACATTGCTACAACTTTAAAAGCACAACTATAATGACGTGGGAAAATACCTGAACAAAGCTGAATACCATACATGTAAGTAACTGCAAAAACTTAAGAAATATATGTGTGTGTGTGTGTGTGTGTGTGTGTGTGTGTGTGTGTGTGTAGTCAGCTTTTAATGTAATGCCTACCAGTTCTTATATCTAAAGGGATGTCTCCTTCTATTCAATTTATGGATCAATTTTAAAATATTTTACATGAATATGTATGTATGTATATGTGTGTGTCTTTGTGTGCACGTGCATGTGCACATGTGTCTATCTGTGTGTCTGTCTATGTGCATATATACATATATATATCATAAATAATACAACAATCCAGACATAGGAAGTATTATTGATTTCTATTCCACTAAATAAAACAATTGATACTTTGCTATTATTAAGATGCAAATTACACAGCTTTCCTTCTATTCTGCAAACTATGCTGGTTGCAATTCAAGGTGCTGGTAATGATCTATAAAGACCTATATGACATGGGACCAGGTTATCTGAGGGTCACAGCTACCTGTCCTATCAGGACTAGCAGGAGAAGCATCTTACAAGTTATCTGGTGGGACCCACAAAGATAGATTTTTCTGCTATTGTGTCTGCTTTTTTTTTTTTTTTTGAAAAAAAGGTTTATTGACTTTAACAACAAACAAAAACACATAAAACATAAAACATAAAAGCATCATCTTCCTTCATAGATTTACAAACAGTGTATCGGTTGGTTTACCACTTTTTTTTGTGCATCCATTTCATAGTCGCCATTATAGTTATATTACATAATAACTCATATTATCAATCAACAATTATATAAACAGATATCATTACTGAACAATCATTTGACTATAATTTTGTTAATTCATACTTTAACGAGATAACTATAATTTACTTAATTTATTTTACAACAAATCATAAAATCATACCAAGTCTATCTTAATAAAATTTTATAAAAATAGTTTCAAAGAAAAAGGAAAAAAAAGGAAGTATATATTCATTATATCTTAAGTTTCTAAATATTCTATTATTATATTTTATTATCTAACCATTGATAAAAAAGGTCCCAAACTTCATAAAATTGTTTATCTTCTTGTTCTCTAATTTCAAATGTCAATCTGCTCATTTCAGCACATTCCAATATTTTCTTAATAGTTTCTTCCTCTGATGGTATTTTCTCACTCTTCCAATTTTTAGCAAATACAATCCTAGCTGCTGTTAATACATTTACAATCAAATACTTCAAATTTTTATTATATGTATCAGGTAAAATTCCCAATTTAAAAAAAATCTCTGGTTTCAAATCTATATGTTTCTTTGTCATTTTTTCCAACCATATGCGAATTCTAGTCCAATATTTTCTAGCGTCCTCACAAGTCCACCACATATGGTAATATGAGCCAGGTATCTGATGACATTTCCAGCACTTTTCAGATTTATTCTTGAACATTCTTGCTATTCTTGTCGGGGGGGAAATTCCACCTGTAAAACATCTTATACGAATTTTCTTTATATGCTGTTGACATTGTCATTTTATAATTTTGAGACCACAATTTTTGCCATTTCTCTAAATCAATCCCATATCCAAAATTCTTCCCCCAAGCAATCATCGTTTCTTTAACTTGTTCCTCCTCTAGTTTAATTTCCAGCAAATAACTATATAATTTTTTGATCACTTTTTCATCAGTACCTGTCAAAATCCTATCTAAGTTGCTATTGTGTCTGCTTTTTGAACTCTGCCTTTGATGGTTCCAAACCCGGATGAGAAAGGAAGAGTGTAGGTATCAGACTCTGTAACAAGTCAACTGAGATTTCAATATCATATCATTATGCGTCAAACCCAAAGCAATGCTCGAGATGCACTGTACACTGGATGAAGTGGTGGGTGAAATCCGCCACTTCAAAAAAGGCAACTATGATCTATAGACAATGATCTCTCAGCTCTTGATTGGCAATTTCTATTCACTGGATGCAATACTGTTGAAGACTATTACAACATATTTTTACTTGAAATCAAAAGAGTCATCAAACTATATGTACCAACAACAACTCCCCCCCCCCCACAAAAAAAAACAGATTACCCATAACAATAAGGAAACTCCAACCCAAAAAGAAATCACTTTGGCGAAAAAACAAATCTGGTCACGTTGCTAACTTCAAAAGCTGATACAAAAATTTATGCCACCAGATAAAGACTAAATGCACCAATTATCACATTAAACAAGAGGAAAACCTTCTACGTGCCAATTCCACCCACACTTTCTACAATTTTGTAAACAACAAACTAAAAGACTCAAGGTCCATCCCACCCCTGAAAGGACCTAATGGTAAAGACTGCAACGATGACACCATTAAAGCCATGGTCACAAGCCATGGGCATCCCCATCTTCAAAAAGGGAGACCCCAGCCTAGTTGAAAATTATAGACCAATCTCTTTATGCTGCCTCACCTGTAAAGTCATGGAATCAATTATTAACCAATCCATTATTCTCAACAAACAACCTACTCTCTAATAAACAATTTGGTTTCAGAAAAAAACTATCCTGTAATCTGCAACTCTTACACTGCAAAAACATATGGACTACATAACTTGATCAGGGCAAAACAATAGACGCAATTTATACAGACCTCGTAAAGCCTTTGATTCAGTGGTACACGACAAACTACTACTAAAACTAAAATCTTATGGTATCTCTGGACACCTACATAACTGGATAGAAACATTCCTGTCAAACAGACAACCAATGGTCAAAATTGGGAATGTTGTATCAAATTCTGTACCTGTCAACAGTGGTGTCCCCCAAGGCAGTGTTCTAGGACCAACTCTCTTCATACTCTACTTAAATGAACTCTGTGATCATATTAAGAGCAACTGTGTTCTTTTCACTGATGATGTAAAGCTATTCAACACCACAGACAATACTGCTACCCTTCAAAAAGACCTCAACTATGTATCAAAATGGTCAAACAAATGGCAACTTCATATCTCAACAAATAAATGCTCTGTCTTACATATTGGCAAAAAAAATCAGAAAATAAAATACAAGACCTTGTTGATGATCCAAATACTGTCAAGGACCTTGGAGTACTCATGTCTAATAATCTAAGTGCTAGAGTCCACTGTAACAACATAGCCAAAAAGGCATTAAGAGTTGTTAACTTAATCCTGTGTAGCTTTTTTTCTGGTAATATCACACTACTAACTAGAACATACAAAACATTGGCTAGACCAATGCTTGAATACAGCTTCATCAGTCTGGAACCTGCATTACGTATCTGATATTAATACAGTTGAGAAAGTCCAGAAATATTTCACAAGAACAGTTTATCCACTCCTTTACTTGTTGCCAAATACCTTATGCCACCAGCCTTGAAATTTTAGACCTAGACAACCTAGAACTACGCTGCCTTCGGTCCTATCTAAGTATAGTACATAAAATTATATATTGCAATGTCTTACCTGTCAATGAATACTTCAGTTTCAACCATAACAATACAAGAGCAAACAATAGATTCAAACTCACAGTTAATCACACCAAACTTGATTGCAGGAAATACGACTTCAGCAACAGAGTGGTCAATGTCTGGAATACTCTACCTGACTCTGTGGTTTCTTCGCCAAACCCCCAAAACTTTAACCTTAGACTGTCTACTATTGACGTCACCCCTTTCTTAAGAGGTCTGTAGGGGGTGTGCATAAGTGCACCAATGTGCCTATCATCCCTGTCCTATTCTTTCTTTTTTTTCTTATATGTATCCATTTCATGTATTCATAACCATGTTTATACTTATGCCTGTTATCTAATAATCGCTTGACAAAATAAATAAATAAAATGCAAAGCTGCAGGAATATGGTGGGAATAAACAACAACAACAAGAAGAATGTGCCTGCTTTTCGGAACTTAGATTGTGCCCGACCCTGCTGGCCTTTAGGAAGGCCCTCAAGACATGGCTCTGCCACCATGCTGGGGGCCTGGAAATGGTGCAGCACTTTTAAACTGACTATGTTGAGCTTGACACAAGGATAGTCTTTGTCCAATTGTCATGTTTATTTCAGTTTTCTAAGTTGTTTCTGAAGTTTTATATGTTTTTATATTGATTTTTAATCTTTTTATTGGATTGTTTTTAATGGTCGTACATCACCAAGGGTCCATCAGGTGAGATGGATGGCCATACAAATCAAAAAAATAAACAAATTATACTGGTGGGCTTGAGGAGAACATGAAAGCCCCTTGCCTATAGGTTATTTAAAGATGGGAGTTTAATATACGAATTCAATCCATGAGTGCTATGTTTTTCTGCTGCAGGCTTTTATAAATAAAATGGCTCAAATAAATATACTGGCCATCTTGAAATTCTGTAACACATGAGTTAGAGCAGAAATTTCAGTCAAAATCTGCAGTCCATATGCCAAATGAATTTACAAAGTTTATAGATATGCTGTAAAAAATATCTGAAAGGGGTTCTTCTCAAAATGTATGGCATTTGGAACATTCTCCTTTTTACAGCTCTTTTGAAATTATGTCTTACAGAATTTCAGCTTTCATCTAATTGTCTACATGTACACTTAAAAAGAGAATAATAAATTCATCATAGCACTTCAATCCACTAAGCAAGTAGCCTGAGGAATTTGGCTTCAGACCGTTCTTGATAGTGTTTCATTTTTCATGAAAGAACAGGCCTGAACATGACTCTTGAATCTCAGCTGTCACTACACTTTCTTATGGGGCTATGGCAAAGTGTTTGCTTCTAAAATTATAATTAATACTCCAGCTGTAACCATTATGAAGCAATCACATATGCATCAGTTATCCATGCTGTGATTATGGCCCAATTTGCTGTTTGCAGTATGCATTCTGTACAATGTATAATGTACTTTCCACCTTGCTTTGATCAGTGCAATACAATCTATATGGATTGCAAATTAAATAGTGTATAAGGGAAGTAACCATCATTTCACCCAGCAGGAAAGGGTAGAGAAACTGGTGTAGGGGGGGTCAATATCCCTGACACCTTAAGGAAAATAAGAAAGAGAGGGAGGGAGGGAGGGAGGGAAGGAAGGAAGGAAGGAAGGAAGGAAGGAAGGAAGGAAGGGAGGGGAAATTAAAGTTTAACTTCCCAAAGTATGTTCTTAAATAAGATAAAGGGTCACAAGCTGCAACAAGGTTTAGCATTTGCTGAATATGCAATATTTTCATCACATAGCTGCTGCAATATTTTATGATGCAATTACAAAAAGGTAAGGAAATGGAGTGTCTGAATTTGCACTGATAATGCACACGTTCTTTAAAACAGACATATTCACACTCCAACAATACACATGAAATTAAATTTCTTTATTTTTATTCACTATTCATTTCCTTATTTTTCTTATTTTTTTTTTTACTTACTTAGTATAGCTTATATGCCAGTTCAGTCAAATTGGCTCCAAGTGCCCCAGTACAGGAAAGGCTGCAGTTGGCACACAAAGTAAAATTATGCAAATATCCACCTGGCTACAGTTTCCACTTTCTCTTTTAGCAGAAGCCATGAATCCAAGAAAATTTCTGATCTCTGCAATCTCAGTATACTAAAAATATTCCCCATAGATCACAGTGTAAGGGAAAGGCCATCAGGTTTAGTCTTATCAAGAGCTGCAGCATTTTTGTATTCTAGAGATTAATCAGAACCTTGAAAGAACTGCCCACCACCATTTCTGGAAGCTTCTTAGAAGCCTCTTAGTAGATCCAACAAATTTGGGACAATTTTGTAGAGATTAGTGGCATTTTGTAGGAACCAAAGAGTGATCTGACATGACAAGGGACTAATATTAATTTGCCACAGACTCAGATCACATTTCATCTGCCCAGAGACAAAAACCAAATCTAACATTTTGCCTCCAACATGAGCTGAACCCTTGGTGACCTACAACAAGCACGCAGACATGCTGTCCATGAAACCATTAGCTACCTTTGAGTCTTTCCCCATGAATACAGATTGACGTTCTCCACCATCAAAAGAAAACAGAAATCTGCTGACAACCAAGCAATGAATCCAGCAGCATAGTATGCTGCTGCACAGCAGGGAAAATGGTACAAAGCCTTACATCTGGTTATTTACAGAACATAACTTCTATAATAATAACAAATACTTCTTCCCTAGCATGTGAACATAACTGATGCCAAATCTAAAGTCAAGATGGGCACATTTTCAAAAGGTAAATATCCCATTTCTCAACCATCCAGATGTTGGTGATATAGGCCAGGTCTTTTCTCTAAGAATGACTCATTCCCTATCTCCCACCATTTCTCCCTCTGTCAGTTTTCATTTCATATTGTGTTTAGTAAGCACAAACATATTCCCTATTTACATATATAAATATTTTCATAATTAAAATCTTGATTGCAATATATGTATGTGTATATAATATATGTGTGTGTGTGTGTGTGTGTGTGTGTATCTATTTGTAAGACTGAATGAAAGTAAAATAAAAGTCTATGTTAAAGAAAAATATTTATCTTTCATCACAGATTTTCTCCTGCATGTACAATTATTTACAATAAACTATGAAAACTAAATGCAGTATAAACAATAATTTTGTACCAAGGGGAAAGAATAAAATGCCTAGTTTTTAGAAATAATTAATCTAGTGAAAGATCTGAAAGAATAGTATATTTTGAGGTGAGTAAAAATTTGAAAACTAATTTATATTATTTTCTAAAAGCTTCTTGGTTTTTTTTTTAAAGGAAGAGCCATTTTTATTGTTTGATAGATATTATCAGTAGCGTGTGGCTAAATTCCATTTGCTTTGTCAACCATTTCTAAAACTTATTTTAAATATACAAGGTAATTTAAATTTAATTATATCATAAAACAGTTCTAGTAGACAGAACAACACACCTGGAGGAGTATGCTAATACAAAACCTGCAAAAACTAACAGTAGTGAAGTCTCACATTAATCAAATATTTGCACTTTGCAAACACTCTCAAATATTTATTACCTTGCTGCATATCATAAATATGATATTACATATTTCATGCAATAAAGTTATCTGTGCTTATGAATGTATTACCTTAATTATGTTTTCAGTCCTCATGTTCCAAGAACAATCTTAGTTTATTGCCCAAACTGAACCAAAGAGAAATAAGGCTCACCTGAGGCAACTTGGTGCAACTCCAACATTCTCTACACAAAATCCCTTCAGTGTCCTGTTAAATCTTACTTTAATAGAAATATAATATTATCTACCAATATTCTAACAGTCTAGCTAAGAGTCTCATTGTTGGATATGTAACATGCAATGCTATCCTACAACATTTTAATGCTACTTTGTGTGCAAACAACTGCTGCCCTACTTAATTTGCTGAATAGTAGGAATAAAACTGCTCAGCAAAAAAAAAAAAAAAAACTTATTTAGGGAGAACCAGCTTAGGTCTTGGTAACAATGAGGTAACAATATTATGCTTTCAGAAGGATGACATAATGCACACTAACTGGGTCTATCCATAATCATTTCACTTTATCATTCCAGAACATCCTCAAAATTTAGTCCAATAACTTTTCAAATACTTGTCTCAGACCACCTTAAAATATTATATACTGTAGCTACAGCAGTGCTGCAATAGAGAAGTAAAGGAAAACAACAGGGTATACACTATGTCATTTGTTGCCAGTTACTGTCCATGATTGATAAGGTGATTAGTGGTATGCCTCACAGTATAGATTATATATTGTTTTCTTATACTGGCAGTAGATAAACAGCAGCAGAAGCTAGCATTATTGCCATTTTTATCTGTTTTCCAAACTCTAAAAGGGCAGTTTAACAGCATTTCATAGTAAATTTTCCACTAACTGAATTTCCAGACTAATTTTAAATGAAGCCTCAAATAAAGCATATTAAAAGAATTCAATTTACAGATGAAGACTGGATTAGTATGACTTATTTTGACAGTTCCAAATTGGGCATAACCAGGGTGGGATCTGACAGGGTTAACTACTGGTTCGGTGATTTGCGAGGTTCAGTGATTTATGCTTCCCCATTCAGTGATGTGCTTCCCTGCACGCTGTGCACGCACGCCTGTAAATCGTCATCAGCATGCTGTGTACAGAGAAGCAGCCTTTTAAAAAGCACTTTTTTCCTGCTTTTTAAACTGCAGCTGTGCCTTGCATGGCAGCTGAAGTTGAAAAAGCAGGAAATAAAGGTCAGGTAAGAGCCCAGGCGGGCGGGTGGGCAAAAACATCAGCAGACATAGAACCGGTTCTATGTCTGCTGCTCTTCAGAGCTACCGGTTCTACAGAGGTGGACAGAACTGGTAGAAACCCACCCCTGGGCATAACTGCCACATTATCTATAGATGGAAAAGGGCATTTGTTGCATTGTCATCACCTGAACTTTACAGTATCACAAAACATGTACCAAGTGCAGATTCAAACTGTGTAGTTGATTCTTCAAATGAGATATATAGGATTTTCTATATAGGATTTTCTGGATGCAATAATTCAGTTTTAGATTTTGGAGTCCCCACTTCATTGTTCATATCAGAACAGCACATAGTCCTTTTTAATAATAATAAGAGGATATCAGCAATGAATGTGAATTAGGATAAATTTTGGATGGATTTTGTCTGATGACATGTATAGCATAGAAATAGAAAGATGGGATCCAATGCATGACTACATTCTGTCCCTGATAAAATCCCATATGATGATTATTAATATTATAAATCTATTTACATAGCACATTTAGCTAAAGATCTGTAACAATTACCACTGTACAAAGTATTTAAAATAGCTGCTTTATAGCACATGGGAATGTAAATAAAGAACCTTCCTTCAAATTGTTAAAGTTGTCATATTTTTGGCAACTGTCCAACAGCTGTTTCACTTAGATTTATCAGTCAAATAAAAATCTTCATTATGTGAATTAGAATCACAGTTCATTTCAGTTTAGAACGCTTTCATTTTGATGAAGGATCATAAACTTTCTCACTTCTTTGCCATTCAGTCTAGTTTAACCTTTTCTCTCACATTTACAAGTGCCAAAATAACTTTCTCTTCTCACTTCTTCACTTCTTTTTTTACTTCATACATTCCAATACATTTAGACTCTCAACATCCAAAACAGGATTTCCTTTTCCCAGTTATCTTTGGTAGCAAGGGCGATCAAACTAACAAAACCATCAATGGTTCAAGACACTATATACATTGCATTCCTGCCTTCAATGTTTCCCATTCCTGTAACATAGACTAGGCTAAGAGTCACCAGGCTAAAGGATGGGTGAGGATGACTGACGGCATATTAGACAATGGAGAGAAGGACCTGTACATTGACTACCATGCTGACTGTATCAAAAGTAAGTCACACAACCCGCAACTCAGCTTTAACCTTCAACCACAACCCTACCTCAACCACTCCACCAATCACCCAAGACTAGGCACGCACGCCCCTTAACTACCTCAATTCCAACTACAGCTGGCCTTAAATGCAAGCTACTCAATGCAAGAAGCCTTGTGAATAAAATACCTGAATTTTTCCTCTTACTAAATATGGCTAAATTCAACATCATATCTGTCTGTGAAACATGGCTCAACGCATCTCTCCCTGACTCCATTACTACAGTAAGAGACTATCATGTTTACCGATCAGATTGTGAAATTCATAGAGGAGGTGGTGTTGCTATCTTCTATAAAAAGTCCTTACATCTAGAAAAACATCCAAGTTACCCAGGAGCTTGCTCTTCCTGAGACCATCATTTGTCTAAATATCACATTTCGATTCTTACTATGTTAGAGAGTACCTGATTATGACATCGAATATGTAAACAAGCTAAATTCACTACTATCATGGGCAACATCCTGCCCACACGCTTTTATCTTTCTTGGTGACTTCCATCTACCTCATATTAACTGGACCCTAAGTGAATGTACAACTGAACCCATACATGCAACCTTCTACAATGCTGTAACAAATCTGGGACTGGAACAACTAGTAACCAACAATACTAGACTTAACAACTGCCTTGATCTCATCTTCTGCAATAGTTTGAATTTAATTTATGGAATACAAACTAAAGAACCTTTTTCCAACAGTGACCACAATATGATTGACTTTTGTCTCAACATACGCCCACACAAAAATCATCACAATAACATAATCACCAATTATAACTTCAAAAAAGGCAACTATGATCTTATAGACAACGATCTCTCATCCCTTGTTTGGCAATCTCTATTCACTGGATGCAATACTGTTGAAGACCATTACAACATATTTTTACTTGAAATCAAAAGAGTCATCAAACTATATGTACCAATAACAACTCCCTACCGCCCCCCCAAAAAACCAGATTACCCATAACAATAAGGAAACTTCAATCCAAAAAGAGATCACTCTGGTGGAAAAACAAATCTGGTCACGTTGCCAACTTCAAAAGCTGATACAAAAATTTATGCCACCAGATAAAGATTAAATGCACCAATTATCACATTAAACAAGAGGAAAACCTTCTACGCACATATTCCAACCACGCTTTTTACAATTTTGTGAACAACAAACTAAAAGATTCAAGGTCCATCCCACCCCTGATAGTAAAGACTGCAATGACGACACCATTAAAGCCAACCTCTTTAACATTCTTTGGCTCAGTATTTGTAAACAGCAATGGATCATGCCCAGTATTTCCTTGCCGAACCACAGAAAACTACAATGATTTAATACATATTGATTTTACAGAAGACATTGTTGAAAAAGCACTGCGCAATCTAAAGCCATCTCTATCTATTGGACCAGACGGAATATGTGCCTACTTCTTAAAAAAGCTATGCACTGCCATAGCAGAACCTCTAAGCATAATCTTTGAAAAATCTTTCAGGACCAGCTCCTTGCCTAACCTATAGTCACAAGCCATGGTCATCCCCATCTTCAAAAAGGGAGACCCTAGCCTAGTTGAAAATTACAGACCAATCTCTTTATGCTGCCTCACCTGTAAAGTCATAGAATCAATTATTAACCAATCCATTATCCTCCACTTAGAGACAAATAACCTACTCTCTAATAAACAATTTGATTTCAGAAAAAAACTATCCTGTAATCTGCAACTCTTACACTGCAAAAACATATGGACTACACAACTCGATCAGGGCAAATCAATAGACGCAATCTACATAGACTTCTGTAAAGCCTTTGATTCAGTGGTACACGACAAACTACTCCTAAAACTAAAATCTTATGGTATCTCTGGACAACTGCATAACTGGATAGAAGCATTCCTGTCAAACAGACAACAAATGGTCAAAATTGGGAGTGTCCTATCAAATTCTGTACCTGTCAATAGTGGTGTCCCTCAAGGCAGTCTTCTAGGACCAACTCTCTTCATACTCTACATAAATGACCTTTGTGATCATATTAAGAGCAACTGCGTTCTTTACGCTGATGATGTAAAGCTGTTCAATACCACAGACAATACTGCTACCCTTCAAAAAGATCTTGACTATGTATCAGAATGGTCAAACAAATGGCAACTTCAAATCTCAACGAATAAATGCTCTGTCTTACATATTGGCAAAAAAAATCAGAAAATAAAATACAAACTGAATAGTTAAGACCTTGTTGATGATCCAAGCTCTGGAAAGGACCTTGAAATACTCATCTCTAATGATTTAAGTGCTAGAGCCCACTGTAACAACATAGCCAAAAAGGCATTAAGAGTTGTTAACCTAATCCTATGTAGCTTTTTCTCTGGTAATATCACACTACTAACTAGAGCATACAAAACTTTTGCTAGACCAATACTCGAATACAGCTCATCAGTCTGGAACCCACATTACATATCTGATATTAGCACAGTTGAGAAAGTCCAGAAATATTTCACAAGAAGAGTTCTCCACTCTTCTACTCATTGTAGAATACCTTATGCCACCAGACTTGAAATTCTAGACCTAGAAAACCTTGAATTACGCCGTCTTCGGTCTGATCTAAGTAAGGTATATAAAATCATACATTGCAATGGCTTACCTGTCAATGAATACTTCTACTTCAACCATAACAACACAAGAGCACACAATAGATACAAATTCAAGGTTAACCGCACCAAACTTGATTGCAGGAAATACAACTTCAGCAACAGAGTGGTCAATGTCTGGAATACTCTACCTGACTCTGTGGTTTCTTTCCCAAACCCCAAAAACTTCAACCTTAGACTACTATTGACCTCACCCCTTTCCTAAGAGGTCTGTAGGGGGCGTGCATAAGCGCACCAACATACCTACCGTCCCTGTCCTATTGTTTCTTTATTTTTCTTATATGTACCTATTTCATATATTCATAACTATGTATATACTTATACCTATTATCTTGTTAAGCGATTGACAAATCAAAATAAATTAAATAAAAATAAATAAAATATTTCTCCAGGCCCAGTCCACATCATACTGCCCTGGAATATAGCCACATCCATACATGTAAGTTCAATTGGTCAGTTCCACAATATATCTACAATCTACATTAATCTCCATTATCAATTTCACCCATTTAAGCTAAAATTTTATTAAATATAAAGTAAATGCCAAACTGATTTACACTATGACAATTCCAAGTTGCTGACATCTGCAGCCCAAATTCACACATAAGCCATTTTTGTAATTACTAAAATGTTGATTTATTGATCACATTTATACTCTCCCACAATCAAACACAGATTCTCGTGTACCCACAACATAAAGAAAAACAACAATAACAATAAAAATGCTATAAAATAAAACCAATACTCAGTATAGACAAACCTAAACTCTAAAAATTATCTGAAGTGATCCCCTCCAAACGCTCTCTAGAAAATCTCCATTTCAAAGTTTAAAATTACCATTAAATTGTTGCATAATTATGACAAAAACAATTACTCAAAGGAACAGAAACACTGAACTTATTTCAATTGGCACCTTCCTTCCCGTAATTAATTTGTTTTCAAATTTCAGAAATAGTGTACTTGAATAGTACTTTACACTAGGTAACACTAATTAAAGCCGAAGGTGCAAAATGCTCCTCAGTCCTCAGACAGTTTTTCCTATTGCCTTTCCTTCCCTCAGTTACAATGCAGCTTTTATACTGTTCAGATATACTGTATACACTATTGTCCATTTACACAAACCTCTTCTTGTGAGGCTTTCTTTGGGGAGGAGTAGGTGGCAAGCCAGGCGCACCCAGTGTTGACCGAACAGATAGGATGTCAGGTGAAGATGGACTACTCTGCCCTTTCTAACCAGCTGACAACTCAGTGTGATTGTTTTCTTACAAATAATAACTGTGGGTGTTGAGATTACTCAGAGAATCTATCAAGCACACTCTTTCACTTTACTGCTTTAACTCCATAACATTTATTCTGAATTCGAGTCAGAGGCAGTAGTGCCTGTGGGTGGTTGAACAATTTAAATGAAATAGGGCAAATCCTTCTTTCAAGGATTAAAAGAGAATTTTGTGGTTATTTTTAAATTTTGGAAGTGCAGTAATTTCTTTTCAACTTAAATCAAAAAGTTTAAATTCATGTTTGTGCCTATCAGAAGTATAAATTAATATCAGTAAAAGCTATTTAGACTACAGAACAAATTGATTTGTGCAAATAACATATTTCAGCTTCACTATAAATGCAATGTGTGGGCATTGCATTCCATCAACAATCTTTTGAGAAACAGACCCAAGGTTGAAATAGCAAATGCTATTTATTCTTTTGTAGAAATTCAATGACACTTTTATTCCAGAAAAAAAAATTAACTCTTTGAAACTATACAATGGTTATAGATTTACAGATGTTCTCTATGTTTTTTAAAGTGCCTCCTCCTGTTGCTAACTTTTTGACTATGAAAGGCTACAAAGCACATTTACTTCAAATAAAGAAAAAGTTCTTTTTCTATATACCTTTGATAACCGGAGAATTATTTTAGGCTTGCTTGAATGGAGAAATGCTACTGGTGAAAATGAGGAAATGGGGGATATAGGCAAGTTTCCCACCACTACTTCAATCTCATTCAAAGTGAAGACTCTAGAAATATGGAGATAATTGGGAAATATCAAAAGATATTACACTTTATCAAAAGGTATTACACTTTATTTTAAATTTTTTTTGAGGAGGTAAAAGCAATGCTATTACTGCAGACCCACAAGTGGAAGATAACAAGTTGAGGATGGGGCAACAATGTGGTTTTTTTGCTAATCTATGACTGTCATACAAATTCACAATAAATGAACAGGAAAACAGTAAGGACTGGGACTAAGAGTCATTTGATTCAGTATGGAAAATAGCTGTATACTGTATTTACTAAACCTAGCACACAAATTTGTTGAATTATCCACTCTCTGACTCTTTTCTGTTCTGTTCTTTATTTTATTTTCTTCTGTCCAAAAATCATTCGTCTCATCTTCATCCCGTTTTGTCTGAATTTTTCTCTTTCATTCCATGTGCAGCTACCTCTTTTCCCATTCCAAGTACCTTCCCTTCACCCCCTCATCATCTTTGTATTTTACTGTTGATTTCTATTGAAAAGAAGGAAGGAAATATGTGAATGTGTGAATGTGAATGTGTGTTTGTAAGGGTCTAGCTGGGTAGACAAACCTGGCCTTGAAAGACAAGCAAGGGTTGAATGGCTAGAACTTGACTGAATGATCATTTATTTTTATTTTATCGTTTGTTTATATCCCACCTTTATTTTTATAAATAGTCCCAGGAGGAAAACATACATAATACTCTTTCCTCCTCTTATTTTCCCCACAATAACAGCCCTGTTAGATGGGTTGAGTTAAGAGAGAAAAACTAGCTCAAAATTACCCAGCTGGCTTTTATGGTTAAGAGGGGGCTTGAACTCATAATCTCTCACTTTCTAGCTCACCTGATACCTTAACCACTAGACCAAACTCTCTAGAACTACCAGAGCTGTAAAAAAAACTAGAAATTGAAAAACAAATCTCCAAACAGGCAATGGCATGTAACTTGCATATTATTACTTTTTTTTTTTTTTGAACAAATTTTATTGATTTTCCAAAACAATACACAGACAAACAAAACATAAAATATAATGACATAGGAATTTTTTTCTTAAAAGCCAATACAACAACTTATTTAAAGACAGAATTATTCAAGTTATCACATTTCCAAACAAGCACAATTTGATATATATATTTACCTTATCTGTTCATCTTCATATCTTATCCCAAACTTCTCTTTATTACTTCTTTTCCTTCTATTTATTCAAATTATATCTCTTTAACTTTAGATTGTATACATTTTTTATATCCATCTGTCTTATACATTTTCATTATTCTCTTCCAATAAAAAAAACCAAAAACAAACAAGACATAAAACATAAAAACATAAACATCTTTTATGAAAGTTGCTTAATCCCGGGTTAAAACTCATCATACAGACACCTCTTCAAAAATCATGTTCCTTTTATATATCATTCCATATCTTATTACCGTTTTCCATTTTCTATATAGCTTCTTCCTTTTTTAAACTCTCTTAATTTTATTCTACTCATCTCAGTTCAAGTCATAATACTTAACATTCTTTGTCTGTTCTCAACTATCCATTCATTTTTCTCTTTAAACAAAACCTCTCCTGTACACTAATTAGAGTATGACGCCTTTAACTCTTTCCCTGACCTGATAATACTTAATATCACACATAACTTGTATTGGGATTCTGTTTAGCACATCCTAAAGTCACACAATATATTATATAAAGAGAAAAAGAAAAATTTTAATCGTACCTATTAATACTTATTTATATATTTATATCTTTAACATTTTATTCTATAAATGCCTATAATAACACAATCTTATGTACCTTACAGAATCCCTTTTTCAATTAAATTTACCCATTGTCTATAAATAAATTTTGTTTCTTCAAATCTTGCTTCCCATCATTGAGACTTCTCACCCCTTCCTTTCTCCCTTGCTTCTTCTTTTCCTTACCCTGTTCACCCCTTTGTCTTTCCACCTCCCTTTTATTCTTGTGCTTTCCCCCTTCCTGTTGTTTCCTAATCTTATATCCACCCTTCAACTCATTTTTATCTTTTTGGTTGTTTTTAAGTTTTAAAATCCTTTTTCCTTTTCCTCTTCCTCCTTCTTCTCCCCCAATAGGGTCACATGTTCATCAAAAATGGTTCCTTCTTTGTCCCAATTATCCTGCTGCGCAATCAATTCTCCATAGGAATGCACCGCCATTTCTAGAGATTGAAAAAGAATGTCAAGGTATCTTTCCAGTCTTGTTCTTCCTTTTTATATTTTAGATATTCAGTTTTAAATTCATCCAAAAGTGGTGCCATTATGAAGAGGAAAAATTTTTCCCAAAACAACCACCCGAGTGTTTTTAAACAAAGAAAAAAAGTTTCCCAAAAGATGCAAAGTCACCAAACAATCCAGATAAACTATTTCATTTAGCACTTTTTCCCTTCTTCCATTTCTTTTTCTGGGGTTGCTATTAAATCACAAAATTCCAATTATAATATGTCTTTTGAAGTCTTATTAATGTTCAAATGGCTCTTTAAAATTCTAGGCAGTCTGCTCCTTATTTTCAATTTCAATTTTTTTTCCTCTCCCTTCCCACTCACAGCAGAAGAAAAATTTTCTTTAAATATTTAGAAATCCATATCCCTTTGGCATTAGCACAGTCTTTAGCATTTAGCATACCTTCAATGCGGGTTTCGATTTCTCTCAAAGCTGTTCCGTTTGGAAGGAGAGTGAAAAGAAAAAAAAGTTTTCCTTTGATATCCATTCGCTGCTTACTCAGTCTGGGAACAATGTGTCTTTAGTAGGTGTTAAATACCAGGATACTTTCACTGTTCCTTTGTCCCGGTCAGCAAAATCAGTTTCATTTCTTCACAAACCCCTCCAGCACATTTCTTTCCCCGGCTGGGCTCTTCTAAATGGCGGCCATAAAAGATCGCCGTTCAGTTGCCGTCGGAGAGGGAGATTTAGCCAGCTAGGGAAGAGATGCGATGTCTCTCGTCCCTGCCAGAACCCCCCAGTCTTCACCACCTTCTACAAGGTGGCTTAGCCCCAAGCCAAATGGCTCGAGGCACTCAGGCAGTGAACACAGGCAGAAACCGTGCAGAGCCACGGAATCCTGCCTGCACTGAAGAACCACAAGCCGGAAGTGTAACTTGCATATTATTACTAAGAAAATTTACAAGTACATTCATGAATTCACCAGGAATCAACTTCAACTCAACCTTTACCTTCATAATGGAGAACAATTTTTGTTTATTTTTACAATTTATTTTATGAATAAGTAATCAGTAATCAATAATTCAATTAAGATTAATTTATTTATTGCTCTATTAATTTATTTATTGCTCTATTTTGTGGAATCTGGCCAATGTATATGCATATTGATATGCACATGCACTCACAAGTATGTATGTATGTATGTGCACACACTCATATACAAAACACACATCTACCGTATTGGTGGGAAATGATCTCTAAGTTTAGTTTCACCTGAGAAGACAATATTAAAATGAATCCATAAAATGCTGTACAGAATTTTTGTTATTTGTAATGTATACTTTCTAATCTTCCTTTTCTTAGAAGTGGTTAATCATGTGCCATCAAGTCATTTTGACTCCTAAACACCACATAGACAGATTTTCTCCATTTATATTTTTCATCCATGTGGTTTCCTTTGTAAAAAAAAAATACAGGAATGGTTTACCATTTTTATCTCCCATACATGAGGTGATGCTTTTGCTATTATCACTAAATCATCTGCTTCCAGTATCTTCTTTTATCGCTGCTGCCCAACACATACCAAGATGAGGAGGCACAGCAGAACATGGAAGGGTTTTTTAGAATAATCTTCTTAAATTCATGATGACCATCCTGTTTGTGAATAAAGTAACTATGAAGGTAGATGCTCATGCATCCTGTTAGTGATGGTGCACTCCAGAATACTGAAAAATGGATAAAGTACTAGAAATTCCAGTTCTGGTTAGTTGGCAGAGCGCCTTGGATGGTTTGTCCCTTCAGTTGTAGGACTGAATTTTATTATATTTTTATTAATGGCACCTTCCTGATCTGATGCTGGTTTTGGAGTGTTGGTTTTTTTGAGGTGAGACAGGTTGGAGGAACTGGAAGAACTGAGAAGGTGGTGCTCTTGGCCATACCAGCTGTGTTCATTAGTGGTTGTGGCATTTATTGTGGAGACTTGTGCTGGCCATGCTTAGGACCTGGAGGCATGAGAAGCAGACAGGGGGATGCAACAAGGATGAGTCTCACCCTTTGGTCTTGGAAGCTGGTAGGGTTGGAAGAGCCAGAAGTCTTGAAGGACAGACTGGTTAAAGCATTTAGCATGCCCATCGACCTGGCACTGACTATGCTTGGGGCTTAGAGATGAAAGAGCATGTTGAAGGATGAGCTGGAGAACTGGAACTAATTACACTGGTTGGACCATGTTATGCTTGTAGCACTTGTCATGCTTGTGGGTCTGGCACTGGCCTGAGAAATGGGCAGGTTGCATTTACAATCCTGAACATAACCGAATCCCTCTTGCTGCATCTGCAGTCCTGTTAGCTGCCACTATAACCTTTGAGCTTTGTTGAGGAATTCTCAAGAGCTACATTCTGGCAGGTTTTTTTTAATCTGGAAAGCTTATCGGGACTGTGGAATTTTGGAGATGCTGGCAATGGTCCAGTGAGTAGCAGTTGTGGGGTAGACTACTGTGGAAACGCTCTTAATGGAATGCCTTTTTTTTTTCCCTCTGTTACTTTCAGAGAAAAACAAAATAATCACATTGGCTCAGTTCCATCTGCCAGTTAGGTGTTTTATTGTAGAGTGTGGGTTTTCCCACTCTGAATTGATTCCTTCACCTCAGTAAGAGCCATAGGGAAAGATTCGCAGAGAACTTGTGACTGATGTCTTTTATCAGTTTTGTTTTCCAGCTCCTTGTTCCAGCTCCCTGCCTCTGAACCCAGTCAGCAGATCTTCAGAAGTCCTGGCTTTCAGCTGCTGCTTCTAAATGCCAGGTCAATCTGTAATAACACCTCCCCCATCTTTGATTTAATCATTGGTGAGGGAGATGACAATAAATATATTATTAAGACCTGGCTGGACCCAGAAGGGGAAGTGCCCTTTTTGAGATATGTCCAGTTGGGTTTCACATTTGGAATCTGCCAAGACCCCAGGTAAGTCAAGGAGACGAGGGATTTCAGTCTGCCTTCACTGAGAGTAAAGCCTGGAGCAGTTTGGTAATTCATCAGTACTATGATGCTGGTCACACACTGGATCTGGTATTCCTGTTGGAACAATGGTTATCTGATATGAAACTGGGGGAGCTTTTGGTGTCTCCCAACTACCATCCACTGTAGGAGGTGTTGCCTCCCTATAGACAGATTGGTTTGAAGATTAATCTGCCTCCAACAACTGATGGACTCCATAGTTTTCAGAGGGAACTGAAAATTGTTCCTGTTGATCTCAGTATGGTCTACCTGAACCCTTGGTTGCTGTTGGAATAAGAGGGCAGTTGAGGCTTTGGATTGGATAACACCTATGCAGCCTGTCAGAACTCCCAAATAAGCCAAACAGGAAACATGACAATATGAACCAATTCTACTTTATTGTAAGACTACATTAACAGAACCTTTCAAGTCTGAAGGCACAATCTTTCTTCCTCCCATTTTAACTGTTTGATTCATTAGGATGTGTCCTTCCTAAGTTTCTTTCCACGACTGGTAAATGACTGATGGCTCCACATATCTTTTGTCTGACTGTTTCCTAAGCAGCATCTCTTCCCTTCTTTCTCTAAGGGCATTCACACATTCCACTACACAACCCTTCCCATCTTATGCATCCCAGCAGTCCTTGTGTTTCACAAGGGAGTTAAGGCAATAGAAATAAGAGAAGAAACATCCAGAGCATTGCTGGTGTTCTATGTTAGATGAACTCAACCAAAAATGGATACAGCCATTAAGTCCTATTTTATTGTGATAATTGCAGTGAAGTGTCAGCACTTGTCTGCTTTTATTGCATCTGCAGATAGTCTCCCTGTGGTTCTACAGGTGACATGTGTCCTCTTGAATAGAGGGGACTTCTAGAATGCCCTGTGGGGATTCTTAATGCCAAAAAGGCATTAAGAGTTGTTAACCTAATCCTACGTAGCTTTTTCTCTGGTAATATCACACTACTAACTAGAGCATACAAAACTTTTGCTAGACCAATACTCGAATACAGCTCATCAGTCTGGAACCCACATTACATATCTGATATTAGCACAGTTGAGAAAGTCCAGAAATATTTCACAAGAAGAGTTCTCCACTCTTCTACTCATTGTAGAATACCTTATGCCACCAGACTTGAAATTCTAGACTTAGAAAACCTTGAATTATGCCGTCTTTGGTCTGATCTAAGTATGGTATATAAAATCATACATTGCAATGGCTTACCTTTCAATGAATACTTCAGCTTCAACCATAACAACACAAGAGCACACAATAGAAACAAACTCAAGGTTAACCACACCAAACTTGATTGCAGGAAATACAACTTCAGCAACAGAGTGGTCAATGTCTGGAACACTCTACCTGACTCTGTAGTTTCTTCCCCTAAACCCCAAAAACTTTAACCTTAGACTGTCTACTATTGACCTCACCCCTTTCCTAAGAGGTCTGTAGGGGGCGTGCATAAGCGCACCAATGTGCCTGCTGTCCCTGACCTATTGTTTCTTTTATTTTTCTTATATGTACCCATTTCATGTATTCATAACTATGTATATACTTATACCTATTATCTTGTAAGCGATTGACAAATCAAATAAATAAAAATAAAATAAAATAAGATGTGGAAGAATCTGCTCAGCATCTGTCATCCAATACTTAACTTCCTCTTTTTGGATAATGTGGTTGAGCAGGTGGTTGTTCAGTAGCTTCTGTAGTTTCAAGGTTGCTCAGACTTTGAATGAAACGGATTATCTTCTGGATTGACTCAGAGAATTGGGAAAGAATAGGACAGTGTTTTGCTGGCTCGCCTCCTTTCTTTGGAGTAGATTCAGTTAGTATGATGAGGGAATAGATTGAGTGGTTTGGGGTTTGGGGGCCTGCCATTTCTAGGGCTACACAATTTTTGATGTTGGACAAGGTCACATTGCCCTGTTTTCCCCAAATAAATCCCATGCACAAACTGGATGTTATCCTAAACTTGTGACCATGGCTAGGGAAGTCTTCTTCTTACTCAACTTCTTATTGTGTATCCAGGGGTTCTACTCAGTCATTCCTGTCCTAAACACCTCCCATTGGACTACTGTAATGCACTCGGGCATAAGGGATGGCCTTGAAAAATATCCTGCTAGGGAGCTTTACTTGGTGGGTTCTAAGCAACAGGGTTTTTCTGCTGTAGCTCCCGGTTTATGGAAACTTCTCCCTGAAATAGGGCTGGCCACATTTTTCTTAACTTTCTGGGAGTTAAATATTAATATTTGTTATACATATCATTGGATGTAGTTTATTGCCCATACAGTATCTTATATATGTCTAAAGACCAGCATCCAAAAATTGTACTATGTTGGATACCTCCTGGAGGAAAAAGGAAATGAGGCCAAACTCAGAAAACTTGGTGCCAAACACTTAAGGAAGATCCTAAATTTATTAATATCTCTTGGGACAAAGCTGAAAATGCTGCAAACAATCAAAACCAATGGAAGTTACTTGCTGTCCAAAGTGCTCTGCGCAGAATCTAATGATAATAATATCATTTTTAGCTTTGTTGTGCACCATCCAGAGTCATTTGCCTATGAGATGGGGGCCATGTAAATATGACAAAATAAATAACTAAATAATATCCCACACATATTTATTAATGCTTGCACTAGAAGCAGTATTATTACTGCTTGCACTAGAAGCAGTATTAGCCCCCAAATATATAGAACATGCTTAGAAAATTTGTGAATAAAGTTATTCTTTTCAAGAGGATAAATGATTTACAATTGCTCATATTTAAGCTATCTGTTTATGATTAGATTTGTTTGCACACTGTACTCAAACTTCATGTAAACTTGTTCTGATTTAGCAGTTGTGTTAGCTTAGGTATTACAGATTTGTAAACTATACTTTATATCTGTGTTGTACAAATCCTGCCAAATACAGTTTGTTGTATTTAAGTTGTAGGCAAAACTTAAACCAAAACTAAATAAATGTAAGGTAAAATTAGAATTGTTAGCAAAATTTTGTGGTTTTTATTATTTGTTTTCATTTATTTAATAAAAATAACAGAGAGGAACAATAACAAAAGGAAAAGAGGAAAAAAGATATAGTTACAAGAAAAATGTATGTACATAGGAGCTTCTCATATATATATATCTTGATATACATTTTTACATAACACTTAAAAGATCCATATTTCATTATAATTGTCCACTTATGGTTAGCAAAGTTAAAAATTGTTCACAGTTGATGACAATCAAATGATTTTTTTTGCATGAAAAGATATTATAATGATGAAAATAATTATACTCCATTGAATATTTGTGCTCTTAGGTATATTTGTTTATATTTGTTTATATATTTTTCTTTGCTTAGGAATTGAAGATTCTTTAAATCAAGTAAAATATTATTGAAATCTTAATTAAAAATTTGCAATAATATTTTGAGGATTATCTGCTATATTTATATTGTTCTCTCTCTTGGTGGTTAATCAAAATGTTTCTAATTTATATTTTCATCATAGCAGTAACACGGAAAATACCTTTTCATTTAAAACCAAATCAAGGACCTATTGATTAAAGAAATTTCAGAAACACGTATCATATGGTATCCAAAAATAGAATGCCTTATGTTTCAAGGATAAATATTTTGATGCCAAAAAAAATCCCACCCAACTAAAAAAAAATCTGTTTCTCAAACATTCCATCCACAATAAGAAACAGAGTTTAAAATTAGCAAAGATTATTGTATCAGAGAAAAATTGCTTATCCACAACTCTAGATGGCAACATTGCACTTGCTGTGTTCCTAAGAAAAATTATTACAGCCAGCCCTCACATATCCTCTTTATGAACATTTTATGTGCCACAGATCTATAGCTTCTTATTATAAGTGTAATGAAGCAGACGTTATTGAAGCATTTTATTGATTGCTCAGATCACAAGTTTACTGTCACACTGAATTGGCACCTTAGATGCTGAAGCAAACTGCTGACACCTTTTTTAAAAAGTGACAACTACATCTATTTCATGACCAGAAATCCATTTTCATCTCTATCAAGACAAGAATGCAATTTTCACTTCATTTAACTGATGTTAGGCCTGCTCAAGGCATGACACTTTGGAAAAGACCCAAGTTTAAGGTTTTTAAAATACTTCTAATAACTAGAATACAGCTTGGTTACATGGAAATATTCAGGTAGTATTCACATCTACAAACAATTTGATTTTTAAAACATTTATAGGACCTATGAAGAAAATGAAAAATTAGAAAAATAAGTTTCTAAATAAATTTAGAGAAATATAATTTAAAATTTTAATAAGAGCTTAAGATATCTATAGAGCTTTATAAAGTCTATTTTTAAAAGCTTCTTCAATAGCAGATTTCTTGTAGTCTATATATTAGGAATATATTAACTGTCTTCACATTCTTATACTTATGTAGAAAAATCTTAATACTGCTAGCATTCAATATCATGTTCATTTGAATCTGATTTTTTTCCTTTAAGAGTTTTAAAGCATTGCTTGAAATGAAAAGGTTTAAAAACTATAATCAATTGCAGAGCTATTTCACTATAATCTCTTTTCCTTCCAGTTTTAGCTTCCTTCTGCAATTATACTGAAGCAACTATTTACTAGAATTCTAAAATAGTGTAAAGTGATGTGAATTTATAGACAGCCCTCAAGAAATTTAATATAAGATTTCAGCAGGAAGTAATTATTATGAAAAAATTTCTAGAATGAAGCAAATATTTATAATGTTAATAACACCATTATAATTTAATGCTATAGACTGACACTCAGTATAATACTGTATTTTTATGTAAACTACATAGAAAGAATAGGCTACTTAGCAATCATATCATAGATACAATTAAAAGTAAAGGAAATTATGAAGACTGTTCTGTATGCTTATCCAATATTACCAAAGTCTAATATCTAAATGCAGTAATTGCAAATAATAGCATGATTAAATGTCAATTAATGTAAAAATTGAGTCTAGAGAAATCATTTATATGCAAATTAAAATTGCAATATTGTGATTCCTGTGATGCTTGTGAGACTACAGATAATGTCACTACTGTTAGGGAAAATGCAGCAAATCAAAATATTTTTCAATTAAGAAAGTTTGAGGTTATTAGATTCATTTTAAAAAACATATAAACTAATACATTATTTCACATAAATTATTATATTTTTGTTTTCCTTATCAAATATTTTTTAAATCATGCCCAATGATATCCAAGTATGTAATATAATATAGGAGGGACATAAACTTTAATATAACTTGGAAAAAAACCCAATATCTCCCATAATAATTACCTGTTTTAATCTGAAGAAGTTAAGCTGTTTTTATCACAGATTCAAGGGGTACAAAATGGCAACAATAATATCTTTTACTGCATTCATTTTTATGTCTCCCTGCACATACTGAGTAGTATCTCCTTGAGCTTAGTAAATGACATAACTAATTCACCATGTTATTCTAAAGAACCACAAATGATTACAAACCAGTAATATCATTTAAAAAGGTATTTCAGTCTTCTCTGTGGCCTCTATTTAGCTATGCTGGAGTTCTGAATGACAGCTTCCCTGCTTGAAGCATAGGGAACACACAGCCTTCCTCATTCACTGACAGTACCGTGGCCTTTTCACACGTTCCTTCCAAAGCAGTGTTTGTCCCCAAACACTGGGCTCAGCACAATGGCATTCCTGTTCAACACCCCCACCAACAGCACAACTACATATCAAGAATGCTAATGAGATAGGACAAGCCCTTCACTGGAAGTGTTAACTGCTTTCATGTTTATGCTTTTTCCACACTTACTAATGGACTTCAATATTCCTGCCATAGTGTTAGATAATTTTGTTGTGTAGGAATCTGTTTCTGCAGAAAATACATTAGATATCTTTTGTTAAAGGTGCTAGGTGTGTTGTTAAGACTGTAGTTATATAAAAACAATACTTGTCTTATCTCTAATATAAATCATATGCACAAATAAAAAACAGTTTCAAATGTCTTTCCGTTTTAGCAATTCAATGAAACACATATTATTCTCAGAAATCTTGATAGTCTTAAAGTTCATTTCCTACAAATCAAGTACCTCACTCAGATTCTCCCAAAACATTCTTACTTCATGCAGTTACTAAAATATAAAATACATATAGCGTGACTGTGTTTAAAACAAGAGGAGGAGGATAGTTGTCTTCTAGTGCCCTCAGAGAATGAAACATAATCTTTCCAACAAGTATTCCCAACCAATTTTCTTCTTTCAATTAATCCACTGTATTTCAGTAAAAAGCACTCAAGATTCTGTGCCCTTTTTGAGTTGTTTGAGAACTGAATGTTTTGATTTCATTCAGTTCTCTACACTAAAAGGGTAAGATTCAATAAGCTGCAAACCTACATATTATTGTTGGCAGATTGACCTCTAAGGAAAATAATATATATTGTTTTTGTGGTTGTATTATGAACATGTTAATATAGATTGACTAAGCTATTAGAGGAAATACTTTAATGGGACCATCAATTGATATTATATTATTCTGAATATTTTATCTGCAGTCCAAACCCTCTCAAAAATAAGTACAGCTAATGGCAGGTACTCTTTAATATTTTAATACTGCTGGCTTTTTAATTAAGATGGTCACAATTACAACATAATATAAAATAGAAACAGATGCAGGTAAGTAAAATCCTCAGCTGAGAAACAAGCACATCTTGCTGTTATAACATCATAGCAGCTGTAACTCAAAAACATCCCCCTGAAACAATTTGCCTATTAAAATTTTGTGATTTCACATATTAGTTTAGTAAAGATGAGGAAAATACACCACATATGTGCTGATGAGATGCTTCTGACATATGCCAACATGGCCTCATTCCTATTCAAGAGGAGTGACTGATTTGAGCACTCACAATATCTTCTGGCAAGACACAGTTGTGATGGGAATAATAGGACAGCCCATGAGCTGCAGGATGTGCCATGTTTGTGCCATGTTTGGATTCTAACATTCACAAGCAAAATATGGGCTATTGATATATGGCAGACCATATCTGCAGACTGCACTTTTTAATATTAATACATGCTGACAGTGATTTGTAATCCAACCACACTTTTGCAACAGCACAAATCCCACCCTATGGGAATGAAAAATTTGCTGATTTCTTTTACAGTCCTTTAGCATATCTGTGAGAAGATCCCATGATTTTCAGAATTATAAACAACTTTGGATGGGAGAAAGTAACTGTAAGTATATTAGAATGCAGCTAATGTTTTGGACTGTCATAAAATGGGGGACAAGAAAAAGCAGGAAGAGGAGTTAATTTTCAAAATGTGATTAATAAACATAAGTACAACCATGCCAAATTTCTATCATGTTAGCTTTAAAGGTGAAAATATGTAACTACACAGGACTTTTATGTTTGAAAGTAATTGCGTGAGTTTGAACTACTCACTTTCTGTTCCCTATCTACTTCACAGAGTTGTGGTTTTTGTGGATAAAAAGATGGGGAGGATTATGTATGTGACCCTTGTTTATTAAAACCAAACTAGGATATAAATGTAATAAGAAATGTATTCATTTACTACTATTAACTTAAACCTATCAAATATGGTTAAAAGAAAAACAAATTAATGCATAGTCCTTCGACCATATGCTCTTCTTTCTAAATTCAAGTTGGTGAAGATTTTATAAAAATGTTTTCTATTCTCCTATATGAAGCACTTTTAAAATGCTTTCCATATATCAATATGGAAATTATTTGATGTAAGCAAAGAAATAAAATACATGAAAATTGCAATTATGCTGTAGAATTATGTTTGCATGTATTGATGAATATAAACACTGAAAATAATAGCAAATATAATTTTTTCACTGTTAACTTTACTTACAATAATAGTGATTAAACTTTGAATTGCATTAGAGACATATCTCATTTTAGGAAACAGGGTCTTTACTGGAGCTATCATATACCTTCTTCATGTTTGCATCAAAAAGTTTTTAACTGGTAAAAAATGGTTTTAAAGATAAGGAACCATTTTTGTTCTGTTTTGTTTTAATTCACAGTGTTAAAAGCCAACATTTGTGAAGCCAAATGTTTGTGATATACTCATATATTCCCTATCTTTGATTACTACATCTCTATTAGTTCAGCAACAAAATAATTTATTCCAAAATAAATGCTCATTTCTCTTTATGGATCTAAACAGTAGGAGGTGCTGTATAAAAAGCATATACCTTGCTTACCAATCCCTTCTAAAGACTGAGAGCATGCTTAAATCATGTTTAGTGCATGGCCTGAAATATACTGTAAATCTTTTATTTCTGACCAGTTTTCCTGCCTTGCATTTTCAAATATCTTCTAAATATAAAATTGCATGGGTACACATACACACACACACACACACACACACACACACACACACGTTCCATGTAAGGTTAGCATGCATACTCCAATTCAGTTCAGCTTCATTACACATTACACAGAAAGACATTGAAATATATGTCTGTTAAGAAAAATATAGACATTCACTATGGGCAAAATGCTGATTAACTACATTGGTGAGACTTTTTGTCTATAGTAACATGGAAATAAATACTTACTGTTATGTATAGAAATTAAATATATTCTATATCCCTAACAAGTCTATCATGACTGACTTGCAAATCACTGAAAGCTTCCCTTCAGAGCAAGCAATTAAGAGAGAAAAAGGCAATTCTTGGTTATGTTTACATGCATAATTTCTTTAAAAATGTGAAGTATATTTCAGGTCTAGCTAACATTAATTGGACCCTCCTAGCAAAATATAAGTTATGAAAAAGTACATATATTCAACTATAAGTTATCTAAAGCAGAACAAGTAGAAATTATTTCCATAGCAGTTTGTCTGCTAGAGCACAGTGCAGCACTCAAACATTAGCTGTATAATTTCTTACACAGAATGACATCCCCCTTTAATATACAGTTCAACTACTTATAAAATACACAGTGTATTGTACAGCCTGTCACATTTCCTTATCAAAAAGTGTCACAGCTTCTACAAGTAACATAATTAATAATGGAAAAGAAAAAAATGAGACTGGATAACTCACCTGTTCACAGTAGTTTTTTGCAGATTTTAATCGCTGGTACAAGGCCAACAATACTCCTTGGATATATATCTTCGCTCCAGTGGGACTAAAGCCTTCTCCTTTAGAAACCCAAAGAGGTCCCCATAAAGGCGTGATGGAATTTTGCAGACATTTCTCAAGCATAGGAACTGCACAGAGAAAAGGAAATGGAAGGAGAGATTTTTGTTTTTTGATCCAGATAAAACACATATGGTGAATGGTGTCTCCCAGACCAGAACTGTTAACATCTATTATTTTTATCTGCTTGGGGTTGTCTTACAAAATAGATCCTGCATTTCTGGTGGCCACTATGAAGGATATATTTATATTGAGACATCCCCCCACACACACACAACTATGTAAGACTCATAAGCCTTGTGCGCACACCTGAATAGTTTTGAAGTGTGTCTAACTAGCTGCACAGAGTGTCATGGTGTGCACTGATTGCCTTATCTTCTCATTTATCACAGATGAGTTGGAACCAACCTTGCTGAAATCTACTTACTGGCATTGTCCTGATAAAATTGCTAAATCCATGTTGTTTTGATGTATAGTTTTCTGTCAAGGAGTATATATGTTTACAGCTGGAAAATGTTGGACAATTGATTGTTCTTAAAATACAGTAAATGTAAGGATTGGTTTTAAGGCCTATTTTGTTAAAAAATATTTTTTTCTGACAAAAAAGAATAAAATCTATTTAGTATCGTTTCAGGGTTAAGGGTTAAGTGAAGAAGAAAATGAGACCATGTAAATAATATTAATGCTGAGTAAGGCAACTTGTTTTTCATTTTTTGTCATTCCTTCTCACCAGAAGTCAAATACATATATGTTTTTTCTAAATTATATGGAAAGATTTTTATAAGCAGCTGTAATATTTATTTTACGAAGACTACATTATGTTAGGTAACAAAAGTCACATGTTTGATAACAGAATTCGTTCATTTTCTTTTACTCTGCTTTTTGAGAATGCTAATAGAAAATACCTTATCAGTAATAAACTGGAACAAATCTTACTAATTTTAAACAGCTAGACTCATCTACCATTCTGATAGTTTTCAGTATTCTGTTATATTACCAGTGTGAGGAAGCACCAATGTTTTACAGTGCATTTTCTTTTCTTCCAGTTCCATTGATTAACTTCAGAATCCTTGCACTAAATTCTAATAGGCTGTGAACAAATTAAGTTTAGGAAATGGAAAAGGTCAGCGTGCCTATCACTGGATGTGAACAAAGGAAGAAAATAGGAGAATAGTGCAAAGACTTGCTGGAGTTGTAAATACATGTGTGCAGGGGAAGAAGTTCTGTATTTAGTTAGCAGTAGAAGGACTATTTAAATTCTAAAGAGAGAAGTGTATAGTGGAAAGGCAATTGGAATAAATGAACAAAGCTCTGCATATGCTCAGGTTTACATTTTTCACTGATTTTAAATAAGTAGGAAAAATGAAAAGACAATATTGTTCAGTGATAGAGAGACTCACTCTGTGTATGTCTATTTCACTTTACTTATTTTGTTTAAAAAAAAGAATTCTCAGTCCTGCATTGATGAACTGATCTTGAGCTAGCTACTTTTCATGGTAAATATCCTCTAAATGACATATACAGTGTCATTTTTTCAAAAAAAAAAATCCTATTACTTGTCATTGTGAGAAGCAACCAACACCACTCTTTTTTAGTCACATTCCTTGAAGATGAGAAATACATTACACAGATGTGTGATACTGGAGGGCAGTGGTGTGGAGACCCTGTAAGATTATTTCTTCAGTTACTACAGGCCCAAAATCATGTCCACGTGCATCAAGCCACAATATTGTAAGTCAGCAGGATTGACCTACATTACAACAGAATGCAGAGCTTCAAAATAATAGGTTTTCACCCAGGGAATGCCAACAAAAAGTGTGCAACAAGTAAAAATAAAACAAAGATTTAAAAAAAGTTTTAAAAATATATTGTGGTTGTTTCCATCATCCACAGGATTTTCTATATGATATTATGTTTCTCTGTTTATTTAGTTATTTATTTAGCTTAAGCAATATGAGAAAACAAGTATAAGTCTGAATATAACATATAAACATAATTATAAACAGGTATAAGTATATACATAATAAATGACTATGAATAAATGGTAACAGTAGGACAGGGATGGTAGCAATGATGGGATTCAAAAAATTTTACTACCGGTTCTGTGGGCGTGGTTTGATGGGTGTGGCAGGGGAAGGATACCGTAAACTGTCCAGTCAGAGGTTCTCTGAACTACTCAAAATTTCCACTACTGGTTCTCCAGAACTGGTCAGAACCTGCTGAATACCACCTCTGGACAGTAAGCATGCTAGTGCACTTATGCATGCCCCTTACAGACCTCTTAGGAATGGAGTGAGGTTCATGGTAGACAGTTTAAGGTTAAAGTTTTGGGGGTTTGAGGATATAACAACATAGTTGGATAGTGAGTTCCAGGCATTGACCACTCTGTTGCTGAAATCGTATTTTCTGCAATCGAGTTTGGAGCAGTTTACTTTGAGTTTGTATCTATTGTTTTCCTCTGTGTTGTTGTGGTTGAAGCTGAAATAGTCATTGACAGGTAGGATGTTGTAGCAGACAATTTTGTGTACTAAGCTTAGGTCAGACGGTAGGCAGCATAGTTCTAAGATGTCTAGGTCCAAAATTTCTGGTGGCATAAGGTATTCTATTGTGGGTTGAGGAGGGAAGTACTGTTCTCATGAAATACCTCTGGACTCATTCAATTGTATTAGTGTCCATTATACAGTGTGGATTCCAGCAGATGAGCTGTATTCATGAATTGGTCTGGCGAAGGTTTTGTATGCCCTGGTTTGCAAATCAATGTTACTGGAGAAGAAGCTTCACAAAATTAGGTTAACATCTCTTAATGCCTTTTTGGCAATGCTGTTACAGTGAGCTCTGAGGCTTAGATTTTTTAAAATGTGTTCTCCAAGGTCCTTGACAGAGTGAGGGTCATCTACAAGGTTGTATCCGCCCAGTTTGTATTTAGTGTTCTGATTTTTCTCACCAATGTGTAAGACAGAGCATTTATTGTTCTTTATAATACCATTTTGTTCAACCGCTGCTTTTTTCATTTATTTATTTTATTTATTTTATTTGTCAATCACTTACAAGACAATAGGTATAAGTATAAACATGAGTAAGAATATAGGAAATAGGTACAAATAAATGGGGACAATAGGACAGGGATGGTAGGCACTTACAGAATTCTTAGCAATGGGGTGTGGTCAATAGTGGTTAGTTTGAGGTTAAAGGAGTGGGGGTTAGAGGATGTAACAACAGAGTCAGGTAGTGCATTCCAGGCATTGACCACTCTGTTGCTGAAATCGTACTTTCTGCAATCGAGTTTGAAGCGGTTTACACTGAGTTTGTATCTGTTGTGTGCTCTTGTATTGTTGTGATTGAAGCTGAAGTAGTCATTGACTGGTAGGACATTGTGGCAGATAATTTTGTGTGCTACACTTAAGTCTAACCATAGGCAGCGTAGTTCAAGGTTGTCCAAGCCCAAAATCTCAAGCCTGATGATATAGGATATTCTGTTGCGAGCGGAGAGTAGTACTCTTCTCATGAAATACTTCTGGACTCGCTCAATTGTATTAATATCTGATATGCAGTATGGATTCCAGACTGATGAGCTGTATTCAAGTATTGGTCTGGCAAAAGTTTTGTATGCTCTAGTTAGCAATTCAATATTTCTGGAGGAGAAGATTTGTAAGATTAGATTTACAACTCTTAATGCCTTTTTGGCAATGCTGTTACAGTGAACTCTGGCACTTAGGTCATTAGATATGAGTACTCCTAGGTCCTTGACAGAGTGAGGATTATTAACGAGGTCAGATCCGCTTAGTTTATATTTGGTGTACTGATTCTTTTTACCAATGTGTAGGACCGAGCATTTGTTGGTTGAGATTTGGTGTTGCCAGATGTTTGACCATTCAGACACATAATCAAGGTCACTTTGAAGGATAGTAGCATTGTCAGTGGTGTTGAATAGTTTTACGTCATCTGCAAAGAGGATGCAGTTGCTTATAAGGTGATTGCAAAGGTCATTTATATAGAGTATAAAGAATGTGGGTCCTGGAACGCTGCCTTGGGGGACACTGCTGTTAACTGGAGCAGGGTTTGATATAGCGCCTGTTGCCTGTTTGACAGGAATGCAGTAATCCACTTATGAAGGGATGCGGAAATGCTGTAAGAGTTTAGTTTTAACAGTAGTTTGTCATGTACCACTGAATCAAATGCTTTGCAGAAGTCTATCTAAATTGCATCTATAGCTTTACCCTGGTTAAGTAGAGTACTCCATATGTTTTTGCAGTGTAGGAGTTGTAGATTGCAGGACATTTTTTTCCTGAAACCAAATTGGTTTTGGAGAGTAGGTTGTTTGACTTTAAGTGGAGAGTGATGAATTGGTTAATGATTGATTACATGACTTTGCACATGACACAACACAGTGAGATTGGTCTATAGTTTTCAACCAGGCTGGGGTCACCTTTTTTGAAGATAGGGATGACCGTAGCTAAGGACCATAGGTTTGGTAAGGAGCTGGTTCTGAATGATATTTCATATATAATGCTTTGGGGTTTCGCTATGGCAGAGGACAGCTTTTTTAAGAAGTATGCACATAATCCATCGGGGCCAATAGATAGGGATGGTTTTAGGTTTTGTGGTGCCTTTTCTACGTTATCTTCTGAAAAGTCAATATGTAGTAGGTTATAAATTACAGCCACATATTATATGGCTGTAATTTCTTTTGAAAGATCTTCAACATGTCTTGTGATTAGAATATTCTTTTAAATTTCCCTTTTAGGGATTAGAGTATACAATAGGTATCTCTTTTTTGGGCCTTTTCCATATTTGTTGGCAGATGCCATCTCTGTAATCCCTGAGTCATTGGGAATTAGGCATATAAATGTAATGTGTTGTTACTATTATTAGACAATAGGTCAGGATATATTGCAGGAATCTAAATAATTTATAATACAGACTCAAAACTGGGGCAATGGGAAAAGCAGAATAAGTATCATTTCAAACACATCATTATATTTGCAAGGCAATGCAGGAGAGAGCTCATGTTGTAAGGTTTAAGGATTATATGCTTGTCCTGCAGGCAGTGGGACTTCTAAACTGGAGAATTAAAAGATAGGTCCTCTAAATCTCCATGAATCAATATATAATATATTGATTATTATATATTATTATATATATTATAATAAACATATAAAACAGTGTATAAAATTAATATTAGAATATTAAATTAAGATTTAAAAACAATTTATGAGATTATAACATTATAAAATATCAAAGAAATAAAAATATCCAAAATGGTCATTTAATATTGGTTACTAAAAGGTAGGAGAGCTCTCATGGCACCATCCAGCCCCACAACTGCACAGTCCATTGTGTTCCCCATGAAAGGGTGCAGTGCCTAGTTTTGACCCATTTATAGAAGGCTAGGAAAGTGGGGACCCACCTCACCTCTGAGGGAAGGATTTCTGTAATGCAGGGGCAGTGGTATGGAATGCAACTAAAGTTGCAGAATTTGGTGTGTGGCCTGACTGTTCCTTAGGTTGCTGGATTTAAAAAAAAAAATCCACCATAATTGTTTCTATAATTGATAGAAACAGTGATCGAACAGAAAACATGGGTCTTCTGTCCAAGTTCTGACGCAGGCTCTGCATAGATAATTAAGATGGAGGGAAAGGGAAGAATGGCTTTGAGGCTGAGAAGAAGCTGAGAAGAGGAAACTAAGACAATATTAGGAATAAGAAGGTAAGAACTTACAAGGACTAGGCTGGAAGGGAAAAAGCAAAGTGTAGCTGTGCTTGGAAAGAGAACACCAAAAGCATGAATATCCATAACGATTGGGCAAACTGTGAGATGTGCATTGCGACACAAATTCTATTCCTTACACACTAACAATACAAGATGTAAACTTGGGGCTTGCATTTAGAAGAACTAAATTAAGGCAAGAAAATATTCTTTTCTCTCCTCTCTTAACTGTGGTGAATGAGAGTTCTTATTTCCAAAAAAATGAAGTGATAAATTTGTAAATTCTATCATTGTGTTATCTTCTATACAGATTGGAAGTAAACAATTAAAAGTAGTGTTTCTCGCCTAATCCAAACGTCAATGTAGGTGTGTTGTGTTTGTATCATATAAATACATTTTTAGCACTATAAAATGAAAAAACTTTGCCTATGGGCATGCATAAGGGTTTTGTTTGTTTATTTTTTGCTTCATCCAATTACTTGCTCTTATCTACTCATGACACATATGAAAATAAGAAACATTCTAACCTACACAGACAATTTCAGACTCTAGATTGCTTGTCCTTTTCAGCAGTTAGTAGCCTGCCATGTTTTACATACATTGCAAATCTCAGATTTGTTTTAGTTTACATCTCATGTAGAATACATGTCACAAAGACTCCTTGTTGTAAATCTTTTTTCTTTGTTTATCTTTTTGTTTGCTGCCACCACTTTTCTGGTTTAGAAATTTTGTAAATGTTCAAGCTAATGTAAGTATGTGGAACATGGAGAAGACATTTGATCAAGACAGAAAAGAACAGAATTTTATTAAATAACATCAATTTTTGTAAACAGGCTCCATTACTTCATTTTTTCAGTAATTCAGTTATTGCATTAATATTAATCTCCAGTACTTCTGTTAATGCATCGATATTAAACTAGCCTCACATTAAAAATATTCCTAATATTGTCTCCCTGACAGGGTGCATGATTTCCAGGAGAGAGACTTTGAGACTCCCTCAGATTTGTCGTTCCATCTGAACTTCTCAATCACTCTATCTCAGATCTTTCTTCTTGCTGGAGCATCATCTGGAAGGAGGTACCTTACATTGCCTTTGCCACCCTCCAATCAACACAGTATGTTGCAAAAGTGAAGACAGATGTCACCAAATCCAGTAAGCTCAGAAGGGATCACAGTTGGTGTACTACACTTAACTGCATGGCTTCCTGTCATAGTCCCCACTTGAAAATTAATTGGCAGCTGCAGATCAAGGAGAATTCTGCTATTGCAGATCTGCTTTCCAAAGAGTGCAATATTCAAAATGAATTTATTCTGAAATCCAATCTCTTAGTTACCAAACATTCACCTTATCTGGACTTAATTGCAGATTGACTTCCCCCATCTGCATGTTACTGAATTTATGCAACATTCAAGAGTACAAGTTGAATGGTAAGAAGTAGTAGAGCTGTGTGCAATCTGCATACAAAGAGCATGTGATACTGCAGGTTCAGTTCAGAAGAGGTAGTTCAGGACAAGTGACAGCATAAACATCATGTTTGGAAATCATTAAAACTATAATTTTATAGATGACATGGCTTTTGCTATGAGGCTTTTGCTGCAGCCATGCAATCCTGGAAATAGGTGCAACTCCTGTAACAAATCATAACAGGTGCTGTGTTCTAAGGTACCCTTTCCAAACCCAATCAAAACATTCCTACTGTGGACAGCTATGGCCCTACTCCAAAAGAACCTTCCTCAGCAGTGTCACATAGATACAAATCAGCAGGTGAGATGAGGAAGGAGGAATCCTGTGGAGATATTATTACTTCATCACTCTGGATATCGGACAGTAATCTTCCAATATCATTTTATGGACTTAATAGTGTGTCTATAATCTCTCTGTGCCAGAGAGTTCAGATGAATACTCTGATAACACTTCCTGGTATCAAGTATTTGAGGAAGAGCAGTAGGCCCATATTATTTCCATACTGTTTCTATCATAGGCCACCCCCTAAAGGCCACCCCCTCTATCATAGGCCACCCCCTCTATCATAGGCCACCCCCTAAAGCAATTTCTCTACCATATCCCAGCTGAAAACCCAAGAGAAATGATCAGATAATTACTATCATCAAGATTATGTGAAGCTTCTTTGGTCACTTTCTTTTTGAAATTGTAAATATCACAGGATCCTGAAAGATGAACATCCTCTCTCCACCATCCAGTCAGAGCTGAAGAAGCTTCTTGGATGAGAAGCAAAACGTCTTGAAAGAAAAACAAGAAAGTCCAGTTGCCTCCAGAAAAAGCACCTTTGGGACAACCATGACCTGAACGACTGAGAATCTCTATAGACATTTAGCTATACCCTTTGGGATGTGTACCCTTTGAATGTATGGGAGTATGAATGGATTTCCAGAAAAATTGCAGACTCCAGGAACCATTTGTACTTCATTTGGAGATACAGACAACACGGACTCATCCCCAACAGCCTGTGTCTGTCTTCAACAGTGAAGGGACACAAAGCAGAAAACATCCTGCTGCCAAGAAGTCTCCACACACATTTGCACTACTCGGATGACCCTGAGGACACAGATAAACTTCCAAGTTGCTTCAATGACTGTCTAAAAGAATGCAAAATGAACAGCTGTCTGCAAGGAATATAAATCCTTCCATTCCCCACCATCCAGTCACAGCTTGAAGAAGCTTCTTGGATAAAAAGAGAAATGTCTTGAAAGAAAAACAAGAAAGTCCAGTTGCCTCCTGAAAAAAAATATTTGGGACAACCATGATCTGGATGACTGAGAATCTCCATAGATAACCTCTCTCCAAAACAGATCAGACCGAGTGGAGAAGCTGGACTGAAAGTATTTTGTTGAAGTCTGCCTTTTGAACATTAGCTGCAAGGGACTTCTAATATACCTATCAGTGGGTGAAGAAAATGTCCAACAAGAGGAGAGATTAAAGATATGAAAGTATAGGTATTCTTTGACATAAAGCCACAATTGGGACCAGAATTTCCATTGCTAAGCCATGATTGTTCAGCGAATAGCTAAGTGAAGCACACCCAATTTTATGACATCATTTGCCACACTTTTAAATGAATCACTGCAGTTATTAAAGTGAATCTCTTATGTTTGGCTCTTGAAATCTACAGAAGCAGTTAGTTGTAGCAGAAAAAGTTAAGTTAGAGCCTTTTGATACAAGATAGTACGTAGGGTAGATAAAGACACAGAACAGTAGAAATAAAACTTTGGGGAATTCTAAGTACATTCTGATTATTGTTTTTCTCCCCTTTTAAAGAATGTTGTCTCTACAGCACTGTGACCAACTGAAGCCTTATTTAAATTGGTAATATCAATGTCATACTTAGCTCCACCCTCCTCAGAACAACTGTACAGGTTGCTAAAGAACAGAAAAGTGCAAAGCATTACATCTCCAGAAATAGTTTGTGCATAACTATTAAAGAGTCCTTGTTTTATTTTTAAGTTTAATGAGAAGTTGAGCTATTAAGATTCTTCTTTAGAATTCATCCTCAATGTCTTCTAATTGTGTCCTCTATCTATATAAGTCTTAATTAATACATGACCGATTGATCTTTGGGCACCTTTGAATTTAAGCTTTGCTAAGTATACCATGCACACTACAACTATCATTTTGCTCAAGTACTCATAACATCTTCAAAATTTAAAACATCAATAAGCCCCAAAACAAACATGTTTCTAAGAATCAACCATTCTCCAAAATTTCTCCAAATTCTCCTTTCCGGGTGAGAGGTTGTACTACAGTAAATAGTGTAGGCCATCATACTAATGATGGATAACTAAAAGGGAAGGAAAGTTGATGAAATATTGGGCAAAGTAACTCCTCACATAGTTGCTAGAGAGTCTGTAACTTATGAGATCACAAGGAAATAAAGTGCTGAAAATATAAACATCACATTTGGCATGATTAAGCTGTGTTATGACACAGGTCTTTGAGGTTTTCATTTTTTATTTCCTAATGAAAAAGTTGTCTACTTACAAGGTTAGGGTCAACATTTGATTTGCTACCTTTGAAACATCAAACCTCGGAAAAACACCAACAACTTGTAAAATGCAGCTGTTACTATATTTTTTTCAACAAGAAATGGTCGACTATTTCCAAAACCCCAAATTATTAAAATCTATTTCTGTTATTTTTTTCCCTCAATAATTGAGAATGGAAGGATGCAGAATGGGTAAAATTCCTTTGCTGTCTGCTAATCCCATTAGTGTCTGTACTGTTTAAATGTTGTGTTGCTTAATAAATTTTAATTAATATAAATATTTCCTTATTTTCTGATCATTTTAATGGCATTTAATGAATTCAAAAGGGCATTTTAAGAAATATTTTAACTGCCTAGTGATTATATTAGGCAATGAAGTATTATTTAGTATCTGCGCCCCATTTTGCTTTAGATAACAAATAAATGAGGATTAGGATGCAGGAAGATTGATCATACTGTTTTCCTTAGAAATAGGTGTATGAAAACACTTTTAAACAATCAGCCTCACTCCTGAACAGAATATCTACACATCTTAGTGATATGACAATTCTGCCCATAGGAATGTTTTCCAGGGCATTTCTTTATTCATCAGTGGAACAACTTGCCTCCAGAAGTTGTAAATGCTCCAACACTAAGTTTTAAAGAAGAGATTGAATAACCATTTGTCTGAAATGTGATAGAGTTTCCTGCCTAAGCAGGGGGTTGGACTAAATTCCTCCCAACTCTGTTATTCTATTCTATATTTATATAAAACAGTAATATAGCAACCTACCGCTATTAGTTTTGTGTACATAAGAGAGACTTGTAAGCACCAAATTAATATTGGCTGCTGAATCTCTAATTTGTTTTACAATCATACAGGCTCAATTTATATCTGTTCATGGTTTTCCTCATGAAAAATTATGATTTAAATTATTAAACAACTACTTAAAGGAAAATCATGACAGAAAATATCTAATGTTTAAAGATTCTGAAAACTGAAAGAACCTCTTCAGCAGTTGTCATTAAATAAATTTAAGCACATTTTCTTCAGATTTGTTCTTGATGTTAATGATGAAGACAAATATAACCAAGGAAAGGAAAAAAGGGAAATATATAATGCGTTGAATATAACAATATGCTTTGACTGTTGCATCGACTAATTCTGATCCCTAAGATAGTCCCCTCTAATTGCCTGGGAATTGAACTTTTTGAAATAAAGAATATGTCTGACATACATCTTTATTTCTTATGTTCATGATAAGGCTTTGATAGTCAAGATGTATAGTTAGTTGCATATACTTTTTCCCTGCTATTTTGGCAATGGCTGTACAACTCTGTCCTCCCAGCTATTGGTGTACAATATTCAAAAGTGTGGTCTGCAGACTCAGCCAGAGTGACTGAGAGAACACATGCTATATTAAATGATCCCGATATATTTTACTCAAACAAAACTAATCTAACAGCTGTTGTGTACTTTTGTTTACATGTTATACGTCAAATCTTATTGTCCCCAAGGTACTTATGAGAGAAGCTTTAGCAATCATTCTCTTAAATACTGATGCCTATCCGAATTTGGATTTTTCCACTATTGAACAGAATGACAAGCACATGATTGCTGTACTTAAAGCAATCTTTCACAGCTGCCTTGCTTCTTCAGTGATCCCATTAAATTGACGGCAGATGCCTGTGGGGTCTGCAGTGTTACATACTACTTCACAAGATGCTGATTTATACAATTCCATTGAATGGTACATGACTTTATTGGGAAAGAAGCATTTCTTTGGTCATTTTATACTCTACCTGAGTAAATGTAATTTAGTTACTCATTCTTCTTTCTTCAAAAAGAGCTCACACTTATGTTAATTGTTTAGAACTTTTTGAACTCTAGTGTGCAAATGGTTAGCAGGCACAAAATCTCTTCATTTCTAAAATGCATCATGAGTCATGTCTTTTCTAAAACTGAGTGAAGTTGCTGTCCATTAAATATGCTGGCACATCTTCTGCTTGAGCAAGTGGACCAAAATGGTGTGAATTGTTAATGCCTTACTGCTTTGGTTCACGGCTTGTGATTGATCATTTGTAACTATATCTACTCCTTGTTCCATGAAATCAAGTATGGAGTAATGGGTTCATCAGATTTTTAGGTTAAATTGAGAGTGAAGAGGTACTGTGTGTAGAAATAAGAGTTGCCATGTTCAGGGCTGGCCTTCTAACAGCATGGATTCTAAAGACGATATTCAAAACCACTTCGCTCATCATACGCTCACTGATTCTGAATAGGTCCTATTTGCAGAGGACATTTGGTAGTTTTCCAATAGACTTTATGCTTCTTTCCTACTTTTATCACTTAACCTATTTTCTATGTTAAAAAGTCTAAAGAGGTTAAAGTAGAAAATAAACATATTACAATATATGTAAAAGTAGAAATAGCTTTTAACTATAATCCAATTCTCTTTTTGCTTTTAGGGTAAGCCATGCAGATAGATAACTCAAAAAAAGACAAAGACATCCAGCATTATAATTTAAAAATGACCACAACCTTTTCATTATGATTTAAGATTCAAATTAGTAAAACTAGTTATGTTTACATTTAGTATTTTTCATAGATTATAACTTGACCAGTTACTATTGCATGTTAGCTGACTATGCTAGGTGTTAACTAGAATCACAGAACAGAAAAACATAAAATTGGAATACAATAGATTTTAGTTAAGAAACAATAAAACATTTTAAATCTTACTAATTATAGTAGGAAGTTGTACAGTTTTTTTTATCCAGTAAAACCACTGAAATGAGGTGGACAAAAACATGCCAAACATTTCATGAAATTTATCCACTTTTTAATCTGGAGGTTTGAAAGTATATAAAAACTATTTATTACTTTACAAATTATATTATTTGGTTTAGAAACTATTATATCTACTTTATAACAATAACTATCCTACAATAGACTTTGTTAAATGGCAGTATGAATGAAAAATACTGCTAAGCTTCTCATCTGGATGCCCTAATAAACTTATCAAAGAGAATAAACTGTATCAAATTTTAAGTCAGAACATAAGTTACAATAGAAGAATGTACATATTAAAGTTTAGATAATGCAATGTATGGATGTGAATTCAGATTATTTTGGCTACAGTGGAAATTATTCTGTTATGCTGCCAAGAAAGTGTTGAATACAATCACGAGGAGATGACCTTGACCTGGGGATAACTTTACCTTTTATTTTAAAGATAGTATATTAAATCTTACTTTCTTTAAAGTAAGTAAATCATGTTGTATTCTTCATCTAAATTTCTGAATAACTCTACATGAGATTTCCAAATAAAAATAATAATTTTATTTGAGCATTCTTAAAAATAACATCCCATATTAATAGCAATAGCAATTAGACTTATATACTGCTTCACATTGCTCTATGGTTCTCTCTAAGCAGTTTACAAAGTCAGTATATTGCCCCAACATGTAATACTTGTTGTATTACTTAATCTGTTCAATATGTATACTCAATCATCTCCCAAATTTGGGGCCATAAAAACAAAAATTGGGAAGCTAGAAGAAGAGTAATAGTTCATAACCACTAAGACTCATAACTTTTCTTAAGTAGCTTGATATATATGCATAATATATACAGCAACATTAGCAAAAGAATATTTATGTACGCAACTAGAAAGAACTTTGTCAACAAGGGCCTCCTATTTTCTGTATATAACTGAAGAAACTCAATACAAAAGTAATAAATATAAATGCACAGCTGCAGATAGAGGGTAAAATTAAAAAAAGCAAAGTAATGTGTCACTCATTCTATTTCACCTACTGTCAATCATCTTTTTCTCAGCAAGCAATTCACATGTTCACAAGTCAATTAAGATATTCAGTTTTCATTTATTTGGGGGGGTGGGTGTTCTCTCCCACAAGAGGTTTTCTAAGAATATGTTGTAATTCTGCAGAATTTTAAGTTCTTCCAGTTCTACTTATGCCTACCTTGCTAGTAGGATACATGATAAGGTATTGGCTAGAGTATTAATGGCATAGAGATTTGGGAAACCAAGGACTTAATGATCAAGTGGTGTGAGCAGAAAAATATTGCAATGTAATTTGGTAATCATGTTACTGGTGCCTATAAAGTATTTGAAAATAAACAAGTTAGCATATTGCTATTTTATTTAATATATTTTATAAAAAAAATTAAAAATATGCATACTGATTTGTATCCTATATTTTTTCCAAAAGATAGGACAGAAAACCCCAGGCAACTATTGCAGATGTTGAATGATTTCTATTTGAAGGGAGAAAGGGAGAAAGAAAGAAAGACACAATATAGTCAATATATAAATGGTTGTTAGCTATTAAAGTTAGTGCATTTCTAAACTGTACTATGACAGAGAAAATCCATCAGTACTTTTGAGCTAATAGCAATAGTACTTAGACATATATACCATTTCATAGTGCTTTATAGCCCTCTCTCAGTGGTTTCAGAGTCGGCATATTGCCCCCAACAATTTGGGTCCTCATTTTACTGACCTTGGAAGGCTGAGTCAACCTTGAGACAGTGAGAATTGAACTTCTGGCAGTTGGCAGAAATAGCCTACAACACTGCATTGTAATCCCTACACCACCAACCAATTTAGGGGGAGGAGGGAATCAGGCAAGATGATAGAGGGAAAAAATGGTAAGGGTAACAAAAAATTCACTGAAAAATAGTACAATTCTGCTACAACATTCAAACTGGAACATAAGAGCTAAGCACTCAGACAGGTGTACAGTGGCAGGCTTCCTGCCGTATATTATAGTTACTATAGAGTGAATTCTAATGACAGCTTCTGCATAGGCCAAACCCCTACACTCAGAGACCAAAATGAAGAATATAAGAATCTTCTAACCTAAATAATATCTGACAATTATCCCCAGGTTCTGCTGTTGTTTTAGTTACATTAACTTTATTTGATGACTTCTTCCAAGATTTGTGTTAGTCCATCACCAAAATTCATCTCTATTGGCTGATTATGTAAAATATAAAGTTCTTCAGTTCTCCTTTGCTATATTTCACTCTCCACAATCCTTGAATCTTTGATCTTACACTCAGCTACCATCAATCTTCTCTACCTTCATTGATGATATTTGTGTGTGTCATTAATTACATGGAATTGCATGTATTTCCCGTCTGCTGCTGTCCATTGCATCTAGAAATTTTTTTGACTATACCATATTGCATGAGGTTGCTATGTTCTGGACAATTATTTAAGTTTTTTGGAAATCCATATCTCCTCTCAGAAACCTCCTTACAACTGTATTTACAGATTAAATGTAAACAAAGCCATGCTGTATGGACAAGAAATCCAGGAAGTTATGTTATTCTTAAGTTGGTATTCTTTTTATGAACAGGGGTTTAAGTTATTTTTGTAAGTTTACAAATGAATAACTTTGAGATTGAGCTCAATATGCGGAAATACAAGACAGTGAGCTTTTGTCAGCTTCGCAGCAGTTAGACTGAAGATTGACAGAGATGTTCCCTGCAAATTCCAAATAGGCAAAAAGATTTACAAGGCCATGATCAAATTGTAGTCTTAACACAAAGATATATATATAAAAACCTATTTAAGCTTGTGTTATAAAGGTTTAGGGAATAGTCTGCAACCCTCATTATTTTTTATAATTGTCTTTTAATATTCCGTTTTATTACATCTCCAACACTGTACAGAGGTTCATTTTCCTGTCTCCTGTTTGACCTCAAATGCCTTTTTACTCTATTTTCTTTTTTTCCTGCAAAGGCCTAAGAACTATATCCAAATTCCCATGACACAGAATAACTTTTACTCCTTATTTTGGTTGTCACTCTCATCCATTGAGCTTATATCTTTGATTTTCTTCTTCAAGAAGATCAGTTTCTTTTCTGTCAGTTCCTGTTCTAATCCTTTGATCTAACACACCTTCATCTTCTCTTATGAATTGAAATGTATCCAATTACTGCCCCAATTCTTGAAACTCTTTCTTCAAATGTTGCTATGAGCATGTCACAAATATATGTTGTCTTTTTCTCAGGTAAGAACAAACATACTAGAAGCATTGTAGATGGCAACCTCAAAGTGATGTTTATTCGATTTCACTTCAGTTTTTTAAATCAACAATAGTGACTCTCATCAATTCTTATAATTAAATGCTCTCGGTCCTCTGAGAAGACATGTGTTAAAAATATTTGTATTAAATATACCAAAGTTTGCTGACACACTTTTGCTAACTGTTTCGATTTGTTCATTTAATAAAACTTGAAAATCATCTGTCTAGCTACATTTTGTGCTTGGAAAAATATTTCTTTCTCCTTCTCCCTCCCCCCCCCCCTACATAAACCCAAACACCATTGGTACCTTCAGCATGAGATATTTGGCAAATCACTAACAGATTCAGCTGGGCTTATGTAAAGAACAATATAGAGTTCAACCCTATAATATTGATACCATTGCCAAATTAACTTTTATGAGAAATCCAATAATACACTGATTTTTGCGGGTGTTTAATTTTGCTGCAATGATCTAGACCTTTTGAGGAGTTGTTTTTCTTCTTCTTTTTTCTTCTTGTCAATTACTATACAAGCTGTCCTTTCCTGTTACAGCCAAGTAATTTAAACACATGCATCTGTGCACATACAAAATAAAAACTAAAAGGTACTCTATAATAATGCTAGTCCAATTAGGAATATTGGAAAGGGTAGTATTCAATAGTATTCAGATGAAAATTAGAAGTAGCAACCTTAAATGAGTTAAATTCCCATTGTACAAGAGATTTTATAGGAAAACTCTTGAAAATGCTCTGGTCATTGAATAAATATGATTTGATTGATATGAAAATTTCAATTTACTATTGAAATCATAGGCTACACTCCCCCCAGGGAAACTGTAAGACTTTTTATGTTTAACATTCAAACATTTATGCATGCATGAACTGGTTGCTTCATTTCATATATTCTACTGCTGCAAATGGTGTAATTCTTACCATTTCGGAGATCTTCCATTTTTTCGCCATGCATATTGTATATATACTTTGCTGGTGAAATAAGGTTCAGTCGCATGGTACAAATATCTAAAAACTTAAAACAAAATCATAACCAGAATCATTAATATTTAAATATTATTCTTTTTTAGAATGAAGTATAAATATATTTAGATGTTAATGGTATCTAAAGTCATTTAGGATCGTTTTCAGTAAATCTGAAGATTCACAATATTCTTCCAATCCATCTTTAGCAAGTATATTCATTTATAAGAGTGCAAAAAGCTGATTGCCTGAATAATAGAATAACAGGAAAAATAAGCTAGAATCTATTAACTATCTAGCAATGAAATAAGAAAAGTTGACTCCCAATATTCCATTGTATGTTATTTATTTATTTGTTTTAGGCAAATGATAAAAAAAAAAAACAAAGAAGAAAAGGAATACAAGATTTTATGCTTTTGCTTCCTTCAACCTATGGCTGATTAAAACACTTTTTCCAGAATGGAAACAAAATTCTAATAGAGGAAAAATATGTAGCTCATGCTTGGAACTATAGTGTCTTGGGGATCCCTGAGCTTGGTTGTTTGCTTGCAGACATTTCATTACCAACCAGGTAACAGCAGCATTCATGAGTGTGGGGTTTGCTCCTTTTTTAATTTACTGCCCTGTCAGTGTTGGCTGGGGTCGTTTTTTTCCTTGGTAGTTTCTTGATTAGGGCATTATTTTCTGCTGGATAGTTTCTAAGGTATTACTTTAAGTTAATACTGCTAGGGATGATAAAAGTGGTGATCCTATGGATATTCCTTTGGATGGGAGGTAGGAAGGTAGGGCAGTAAAGTTTACTCGGATGTAATGCAGATAATTATGGCACAGACCAGAGGAACACAGAAACAGAATTAATTCACAGCACAAACCATAATTCAACATCTAGAAATTGTAGCACGGCAACACATACAACCAAATACATGAATCTAGTATGTGAACAAAGACATCTTTAAAGTAATAAAAAAGAACAATTAAAGAAGACACGTGAAACAATTAAGAAGTTTAAAGGAATACAATTCCTTTATGGAAGAAGAAAACATCAACACACTGCCCTTCCTATATTTCAGCAAAAACAGAGGAAAAGATGGCAAATTAGAGACAAAAATTTATCAAAAAAGCAGCCAAGTGCTCCATTACCAAAGTAACAACCCAACTTCTAAAGCAGGAGCAATATTAAAACATTATTCAGATGAACTGAAACACACTGCATCAACCTGGAATGCCGCAAAAAGAAAATAGTCTATTCAACATAGCAAACAAGTAACAGAACAAATCCTTGAAAACCATCAAGCCATCAGAAGAAACAGTGAAAGCTTCTTAATCTTAGAACATATGGGCAAAATCAATCACAATTTCAATTGGCATCTTATACCAAGTCAAATCCAAAAATACTAAGGAATTCCTGGAAGCTTGACATTTAGACAAATCAGTCATCAATAGCCACATAGAAATAAATCATATTCACACACCATTCAAAAGAGACAACAAAAATCTGTGAAGAAAACAAGACCAGAAGCCAACACCCAAATAAGCAGAGACACCAGAGAAAAAATTAAGTGGGAATCAATGAACTCCCAAGGAGAAAACTGCACCTTGTCAACAGGGCAAGCTGTTGTACAGGTGAAACTTGAAAAATTAGAATATCATGCAAAAGTTCATTTATTTCAGTAATGCAACTTAAAAAGTGAAACTAATATATGAGATAGACTCATTACATGCAAAGCAAGATAGTTCAAGCCGTGATTTGTCATAATTGTGATGATGATGGCTTAAAGCTCATGAAAACTCCAAATCTCAGAAAATTAGAATATTACATGCAATCAATAAAACAAGGATTGTACATAGAACAATATCGGACCTCTGAAAAGTATAATCATATATATGTACTCAGTACTTGGTTTGGGCCCCTTTTGCAGCAATACTGCAAAATACCCCCTTTTGCAATACTGCCTCAATGCGGCGTGGCATGGAAGCTATCAGCCTGTGGCACTACTGAGATGTTATGGAAAACCAGGATGCTTCAATAGCAGCCTTCAGCTCTTCTGCATTGTTCAGTCTCATGTCTCTCGCCTTTCTCTTGGCAATGCCCCATAGATTCTCTATGGGGTTCAGGTCAGGCGAGTTTGCTGGCCAATCAAGCACAGTAATCCCATGGTCATTGAACCAGGTTTTGGTGCTTTTGGCAGTGTGGGCAGGTGCCTAGTCCTGCTGGAAAATGAAGTCAGCATCCCCATAAAGATCGTCTGTGGAAGGAAGCATGAAGTGCTCCAAAATCTCCTGGTAGACGGCTGCATTGACCCTGGACTTAATGAAGCACAGTGGACCAACACCAGCAGTTGAAATGGCTCCCCAAATCAACACAGACTGTGGAAACTTCACAGTGGACTTCAAGCATCTTGCAGTGTGTGCCTCTCCATTCTTCATCCAGACTCTGGGTCCTTGGTTTCCAAATGAGATGCAAAAGTTGCTCTCATCAGAAAAGAGGACTTTGGACCACTGAGGAACAGACCAGTTCTGTTTTCTTTAGCCCAGGTAAGACACTTCTGATGTTGTTTGTTGTTCAGGAGCGGCTTGACAAGAGGAATATGACATTTGAAGCCCATGTCCAGGATCCATCTGTGTGTGGTGGCTCTTGATGCACTGACTGCAGGCTCAGTCCACTCCTTGTGAAAGTCCCCAACACTTTTGAATGGCCTTTTCCTGACAATCATTTCCAGGCTGCGGTCATCCCTGCTGCTTGTGCACCTTTTTCTTCCACACTTTGCTCTTCCACATAACTTTCTATTAATGTGCTTTGATACAGCACTTTGGGAACATCCAACTTCTTTTGCAATTACCTTTTGAGGCTTTCCCTCCTTATGAAGGGTGTCAGTGATGGTTTTCTGCACAACTGTCAGGTTAGCAGTCTTTCCCATGATTGTGATTCCTACTGAACCAGACTGAGAAACCATTTAAAGGCTCAGGAATCCTTTGCAGGTGTTATGGCTTAATTAGCTGATTAGAGTGGGACACTTTGAGCCTAGAATATTGAACCTTTTCACAATATTCTAATTTTCTGAGATTGTGGATTTGGGGTTTTCATGAGCTGTAAGCCATAATTATCTCAATTATGACAAATCATGGCTTGAACTATCTTGTTTTGCATGTAATGAGTCTATCTCATACATAAGTTTCACCTTTTAAGTTGCATTACTGAAATAAATGAACTTTTGCACGATATTCTAATTTTTTGAGTTTCATCTGTATATGAACAAGGAGCAAATCAACACTCAGTAGCACTGACGATGTTACCTAATTGGGTAATGAAAAATGTGCAAACATAACAAAGAGAGTACCAAGGATTCCATGGAAGCAAAGTTGGATTGTATGGAAGGACTCAAGGGAATCAAAGACTGAATCCAAAATGGAGCCTTTTCCTCTATACTGTTTTTTGAAATGTAGATTACTTTCATAATTTTGGTCAGTCACTTCCCTTTATTTTACTCAATGCAACTTTGGTTTTATTTGAACTATAGAACGTACATATGTTCTTGGAATGGCATATTTATTTTTTATATTTGAATTTAACATCTCATTTTACAATCAATTAAAATAATTGTTTAAAGGCCCAATAGCATCAAAGAACAGATCTACAATTTCTGGTGATTATGATAACAAAACAACCAGGGCATCAGTTCTAAAGTATTGTTTAGTACAGTGCTAATTTAAGAAAAACAGTGATGCTTTTATCAGCCCAAATGCAGTTAAAGGAGTATGAAACATAACATGAAATAGGATCACTATACTGGAATTACCATATATACTCGCAAATAAACTGAGAATTTTAAGTGCCAAAATGAACTGCAAAAATTGGGTTTGGCTTATCCACAGATGGGCTTATCTGTATATATGGTAATTATTTTTAAACTACCCATATATCCTACATATACTCACAAATAAGCCATCAGTAAATAAAATGACATTTAAAGGATAATATTTGTAGCTCCGGGTTGAAATTAGGAGTCCTTGGTGCTTTCTGAGCTTGCTTGTTTTTTTGCAGACATTTCATTATCTTACCTAGGTAACATCATCAGTGCTAGTAAGAAGTGCTGTTTGCTTAAAATGATATTTGAATGTTTAACCAGGTACCATGAAAAAATGGATAATCTGTGGATCACCCATGGATGAGGCAATTGTGAAAATTAAAACATTTATTTTATTTATTTTTTTGATTTGTCAATTGCTTACAAGATAATAAGTATAAGTATATACATAGTTATGAATACATGAAATGGGTACATATAAAAAAAATAAAAGAAACAATAGGACAGGGACAGTAGGCACATTGGTGCGCTTATGCACACCCCTACAGGCCTCTTAGGAAAGGGGTGAGGTCAATAGTAGACAGTCTAAGGTTAAATTTTGGGGGGATTGGGGAAGAAACTACAGAGTCAGGTAGAGTATTCCAGACATTGACCACTCTGTTGCTGAAGTCGTATTTCCTGCAATCAAGTTTGGTGTGGTTAACCTTGAGTTTGTATCTATTGTGTGCTCTTGTGTTGTTATGGTTGAAGCTGAAGTATTCATTGACAGGTAGGACATTGCAATGCATGATTTTATATACCATACTTAGATCAGACTGAAGACGGCGTAATTCAAGGTTTTTTAGGTCTAGAATTTCAAGTCTGGTGGCATAAGGTATTCTACAATGAGTAGAGGAGTGGAGAACTCTTCCTGTGAATTATTTCTGGACTTTCTCAACTGTGCTAATATCAGATATGTAATGTGGGTTCCAGACTGATGAGCTGTATTCGAGTATTGGTCTAGCAAAAGTTTTGTATGCTCTAGTTAGTAGTGTGATATTACCAGAGAAAAAGCTATGTAGGATTAGGTTAACAACTCTTAATGCCTTTTTGGCTATGTAGTTACAGTGGGCTCTAGCACTTAGATCATTAGAGATGAGTATTCCAAGGTCCTTTATAGAGCTTGGATCATCAACAAGGTCTTGACTATTCAGCTTGTATTTTATTTTCTGATTTTTTTTGCCAATATGTAAGACAGAGCATTTATTCATTGAGATTTGAAGTTGCCATTTGTTTGACCATTCTAATACATAGTCAAGATCTTTTTGAAGGGTAGCAGTATTGTCTGTGGTATTGAACAGCTTTACATCATCAGCGTAAAGAACGCAGTTGCTCTTAATATGATCACAAAGGTCATTTATGTAGAGCAGGGGTCTCAAACTCGCAGCCCGCGGGCCAATTGCAGCCTGCAGGATGATATCCTGTGGCCCCCACCGTGATATGAAAGTATAATATTAATGCAGCCCGCAGGGGGAATGGACCTCTGAAGGAAGTCCCGCCCGCCGTTCCTCGTCGTGGCTTCTTCTCCACCCTGAACTTTTACAAGTCCAAGTACAGGTCTACACTTACTGATGATCATCTTCAAGCTATACTGAGCGTCTCAAGTGCCTCCTCTCTCAAGCCAAATGTGGCTCAGATATGTGAGAGGAAGCGTTGTCAAGTCTCTGGCAGCAAGGAGTAAGTTGGAGAAGCCATGTTCTGAGGAACTGTTCATGATCTTCATTCAATGTTCCATTCATGTGTTCAGGACAGTTCATGTATTGGAGAAATCATTAACTGTTGATGACATTTGAGGATATTTTTTTAACATTTTTTGTGGAATCCCTTATGCGGCCCAGCCTCACCCAGACTCTGCCTCCAGCAGCCACCAGGTAAGTTGAGTTTGAGACCCCTGATGTAGAGTATGAAGAGAGTTGGTCCTAGAACACTGCCTTGGGGGACACCACTATTGACAGGTACAGAATTTGATAGGACACTCCCAATTTTGACCATTTGTTGTCTGTTTGACAGGAATGCTTCTATCCAGTTATGGAGTTGTCCAGAGATACCATAAGATTTTAGTTTTAGTAGTGGATCATTTTATCTGCAGGTAGCATAAATGTATTTTTATTAAAAATTCAAGAGTAGGCTTATCCATGGATACGTTTATTCATGGGTATGTATGGCAAGGGTCTTCAAACTTGGCAAATTTAAGACTTGCGGACTTCCAACTCCCAGAAATTCTGAGCTAACGTGAGTGGAGGAAGAATTCTGTGAGTTGAAGTCCACAAATCTTAAAGCTGTCAAGTTTGAAGACCCCTGATGTATGGCATCATAATTACTGTAACTCCTACCCTTCAGCCCTGAATGGAAATAATACTGCACTATTTTGTGGAACTGCTATTTTAGGCAGGTATATAATAAAATGGCTATTATCTGCATGTTTTTGAAACAGCATTTTAAAAATATTTTAGAATTCACCAATTTTTTTAAAGAAAAGCGTTAGAAATGTCTTATCCCAGTCATTTGACTTTTACCTTTTGGGGGAGGGGTTGCAAAATAAAGACATTATTACCCAATCTTAGCTACCCTGAATTTTAAAATCCCGAATTATCATTTCAATAAATTTGTTAGTTTACATGAAATTATAGCAAACACTTCTCAACATGAAACAAACAAATGTGCAAATGTCACTTCCATCTTCATACTGGGTATGTTCACTATTGCTATGTCTATTCATTCATTAAGTGAAAACACTCTGAGGCGGAAAGAGACCTTTTTTCTATAAAACAGATATTTTTTAAGTGAAAGCTGGGAATAGAGGAATTAGACCTATTTGCAGGAAAGAAGTGCCCAGGCATCCCATATTTTTAATTTACTTGCTCCAAACACCATTTATTAACCATCTATGTCCCTTTCTTTTCATGTCCAATTCTGTAATTCTCAACTTTTTCAGATTTGTTTTCTTTTTCTTCTTCCAAAGTTTAAACATGAATTATAAAGCAAACTTACAAAATACTTACAAAAATCTCAATAGATCAATTGTAGTTTTCAACAAACAAATATTAATGGAATCGCATGAGCCCAGGTCTCTATCTCAAATCTAACCCTCAAAGATTGGATTTAATGGTCCAGTAAAGCATCCAAACAAATCTATACAATTATCTATGGGAGGTGTACCTACAATTTTGTTGTAACCTCCACAACTGAATTAACTCTACTCGAATTATATATCCAAATGGATCAGTTACAAATAATAAAACAAAAGTGAAAACTTTCTTCATATACTTGGATTTTGCCATGCCACATCTCAATATACCTTTTCAATTTGGTTGGGAGGTGCTGCTATTTCATAACCATCCTGTCCCATGCAGTTCTTAAACACCAAAAGTCTGATCATAGGTTTTTCTATAAGTTTCTTCATGCGCTTGGAAAGTACAGGCTCAGCTTTTCTTCTCTTGACATCTCTAGGAAAAATGAGACCGTTCAGTGTCCAAGTTGCATTCTTCATTAACAACAGATGGTCTGGAAGGAAAGAAGTAAAGTAAATATTTAGTTTCAGAATTAAAAGCGAACATATCATGCTCCCTTTTGCCTATTACCTTAATAACACACTGGCTGCTATCCACATAAAAGCTGATATTTTTGGAAATACGACCCCATCTTTCCGCAAACCGTGACATAAGCTGTAGCAAGCTGTCTCTATTGATAGCCTGCATAAATCATCATTCCTGAAGGGAACAGATGTTCAGGTTATGAAAGAGTAATACCACAATTTAGTCATAATTAAAATTCACCTTAGCATGCCTCTGTAGCTGATCAGAAAGCAACATTTTACTTCTCATCTGCAAAACACTTTTCTTCACCTTTGCTTCATAAAATCAAAGATACCTGTTTCTGAGCCTTCATCTACATTTGCCTAGATTTATATCTCTCATAAAGTCTCATACAAATGATCCATTTAACAGCTGGTTTCCTAATTCTTCTCCTAAAATAATGACCCCATGCATAATATCTTAGTAGAAAAATTCTACTTTGAAAGGGTAAATACGTGATAATTTTTCTCTGTTACCTTGGCTATCAGTCTATTTTTGCAAGGTTAGAAAGATAGAAATTAAGCATTTGTTACCAAGGAAAAAAACTAAGATATATTTCTCGACAAAGTGGGAACATTGATTAAAGATCCTTGCTCATAATGTATAATTTTTGTTTATAAATTAAATTTGTAGTTTATCTAGTGCTTTTCTGCCCAGAGTAATCCTTTAGTAGGTCCACCCAGAATGTCTCAAAATCATGAATACTTTTCAGTTATCAAGCGGAAGAGAAGATGCAAAATGTATTTTACTTTTGTAGCATGTCTTAAAAGTTACAAAAGAATATCAAGACAAAAAAGACTCATTAAATGCAAGAAGAAAAGTACTCAAAACTATATAACATCTTAATAATATTTTATTTTAAGTAGTAATGGCAGCACTCACTTCCTACAAAATAGCCAAAAGCATTGTAAATATGATTATTTTTGCATTACAAAATTGGAGATTAATTTTATGTGAAGCATTGTATAAATACAATATTTTAGGAAATCTGTTCATAAATTACATGTAGTAAATAATCTAAAGTATAACAAGTTTATTTATCCTGAGAAATACAGATCAGTTTTACTTTTTTAAGTAATGCATGTATAACAGAGATCTATTCAAACCATAAAAGTAATGGAGGTTTTAGAAAAGTTAACATGAACATCTCATTTTCTCTATTATATTTGCTACTAAAATCCAGTGTAGTCAAACTCTTCTCTCTTACATGCAGAAATATAGAAGTTGCTTTTCAAATTAAGTTTACAATGTGCAGTTATTTATAGCTAAAATGTTACATTGTAAACCATTAGTAAAGAATAACAGAATAACTGATTTGGAAGGACTTTGGAGATCTTCTAGAATAGAGCAACTGCCTGCTCAGGCAGGAAACCCTATAACATATATAACATATAGCCTGGAATGCACTACCTGACTCTGTTGTTACATCCTCTAACCCTCATTCCTTTAACCTCAAACTAACCACTATTGACTTCATCCCATTCCTAAGAGGTCTGTAAGGGGCATGCATAAGTGCACCATCGTGCCTACCGTCCCTGTCCTATTGTCACCATTTATGCGTACCTATTTCCTACATTCCTACTCATGTTTATACTTATACCTATTATCTTGTAAGTGATTGACAAATCAAACAAATAAAATAAATAAACATTTCAGACAAATGGTAGTCCAGTCTCTTCTTAACAACTTCCAATTTTGATGCACCCACAACTTCTGGAGGCTCATTGCTCCACTGATTAATTGTTCTAACTGTCAGGAAGTTGTTTCTTTCCTTGTTTAGTTTCCATCCATTGATTTTTGTCGTACCTTCAGGTGCTTTGGAGAATAGCTTGACTCCCTCTTCTTTGTAGCAACCCCTTGGATATTGGAACACTGCTATCATGTTACCTGTAGCTAGTAATACTTAGTAGTACTTGTACATAGTTTAAGGTAGTACACATTATTTAATTACTGATTTGATAACCCTCAATTTATGACCACAAGTGGGATTTTCAGCTTTATTCTACACTTTTTTTCTGTCTCCTTTTGCTTTCCCCATTTTCCCACTATTTTCATTATAATTTGTATTTTAATAAGTGAAGATAGCATAATCCGTTGTGTTCTTTAAGAAATCTCTAAAGACTTGGTTGTTTTCCCAGGCCTTGGGGTGACTTGGGGGCAAGGTAAGTAAGAAGCCACCTTTTCTTTCTTTTGTTTCTTTGGTCTGATTTGTTTTAATTTTGTCTTGATATTTTGTACTTCCAGTCACTAATAACATTTTTGTATGCTGTTTTTAATTGTAAGAGTTACTTGGCACTTATAAATAAAATGAATCAGTCTTCATAAGAATTCCTTATGCACTTATACAAAAATATATTAAACAAGGGGAGATAACATGTCTTTGTATGAGGCTAATTGCTGAATCAATTTGAATTCAAATCTATTCAGTTTGTCAAACACTTTTTTAAAAATATTTTTTTCAACCAATATGCAGTACAATCTCATATTCATACATTTCTTAATAATATTAAAGAACATAAATCTGATCCATACATTCCTTCTTTAGCGCAATGCCATATTGTACTTTCCAAATTTTGTTCACTGTCAACTTTTTTATTCTTTCAGTCAGAATTCTGCCAAACATTCAACAAACTTAACCTCAGTAGTTTTTGTATTGGATTTTGTTATCTTTCCTTTCTGTGTGGGGAGGGGAGGGCTAAAGGAACAATAATAGAATTCTTCGTCCGGCATTGGTGCTATCTTCATATACACATATTAAACTAATAGGCATAAGGCTTCATGAGAGGGAATGCATGAGTGGGTGCATGCAAAAGGTAATTCCTCTTTGAGAGAGGGAGTGGTCCCACCAGCTCTTAAAGAGATAGTGATGTGCCCTCTCCTCAAAGGGCCACTGCTTGACTTGGACAGATTTTGTCTGGTCTCCAACCTCTAGAGATTATCTAGACCCCTTTCAGTCAGTATTCAGACCAGGCTTTGGGACTGGGATGACATTTATTGCATTAATGGATGTTCTGTGGCAGGAGTGGAGGTAGTGCATACATCAGGGCTCTTCTGGACCTCTCAGCAGCATTCAGGATCATGGTATCCTTCTATGCTGACTACAAGAATAAGGGATGGGCAACACTTTTTTTCCAGTCAATGTTGCTAAAGGGTGAGCCCCTACTTTGTGGGGTGCTTCAGGACTCTGTTCTTTCTCCCCTTCTATTTAACATTTACATAAGGCTGCTGGGTGAGGTGATCCATTGGTTTGGGGTGAAATATCAATGATATGCAGACGACACCCTGCTTTATATCTCTACCCCATGTCCCATTAATGATATTGCGGATGTCCTATCCTAATGTCTGGAGGCTGTTAGGGACTGGGTGTAATGAAGTGGGCTCTGATTCAACCCTAGCAAGACAGATTGGCTATGGGTATTCAGACACCACCACCCCACAAAGGCAATGTTCTTCCATCTATGATTCTGGAGGAGTTGCACTACCACAGACAGATCTGATGCGCAATCTGGATGTCCTCCTGGACTTGCAGCTCCTGATCAAAGAGAAGATGGCAGCCACCTTTGCACACCTTTGGGTGGCATGCCAGTTGCACCTATACCTGAACTGGGAGGTCCTGCTCTCAATAACTCATGCTTTTATAACATCCTGATTAGACTAGTGTAATATCCTCTACATGGAGCTGACCATTTAGAAACTCCAGTGGGTGAAGAATGCAGCCGTGCAAGTAGCAAATGGTACCAAATATATAGCACACATATTACATCTCTTGTGCGAGCTGCACTGATTAACAGTATGTTTCCAGGTGCAATTCACAGTGTTGGTGGTTACTGTAAAGCCCTACATGGCTTGGGGCAAGGATACCTGAAGAATCGCCTTTTTCAAGAGTATCTATCTATCCAAGCAGGTAAAGCAGAATGGGCATGATGCAACTTCCATCAGCCAAAGAACGTCAGCTAGCAGAGATCAGAAGACAAGCTTTTTCCACAGTAGCCCCTGATCTTGGAACATCCTCCCTTTGAGATCAGAATGGTCCCAACCCTGTAAGCCTTTTGTAAGGCTCTAACAACCTGGTCTGGTGTGCTGAATGTGTCAGGGGGCCAATTTCATAGCTCTATTGCTAACTATCCAAGTATCTTGCTTCTATTACATTTAATTTGGATGTTTTTAGTGTTTTTATTGGTTTTACTGTTTTTATTGATTTAAAATATTTTATATATATATATATATATATATATATATGTGTGTGTGTGTGTGTGTGTGTGTGTGCACGTGTGTGTGTGTGTGTGTGCGTGTGTGTGTGTGTTTTCTTAAGTTTTTGTGGGTATGAACACTATACAGAAGCCTGATGATGGCAGATGAGATTCTGCCGAAACGTTGCTACAACTTTAAAAGCACAACTACAATGACGTGGGAAAATACCTGAACAAAGCTGAATGCCATACATGTAAGTACCCGCGAAAACTTAAGAAAATATATATATATATATACATATACATACATACATACATACATACATACATACATACATATACATATATATACATACATACATATACATATACATATACATATACATATACATATACATATACATATACATATACATATACATATAATATATATATATATATATATATATATATATATATATATATATATATATATATAAAATTGTAATTTAATTGTTATTGATTGAACTGGGCAGGCATGGAAATTGTACAAACAAATAAATAAATCCCAACTTCACACCCTGTTGGATGGTATATTAGAAACATCTGGAAAAGATTAACCTGGCCTGTTTTATGACACACAATCAAAAACCTCATTTGTAATTGGAAATGAGACTAAAGAAATGCAGAACATAATGACTAACTACCAGTCCTAGGTAGAGAGTGATTACATACTTGCAAACTAAAAGAGACACGAATGAAAGCAAATATACATGTCTCAGGATAATGTTGTAGGATCCAATCTGAATCAGTCACTGGGACCAGAGTTTTAGTCTTCCAAGCTTTTGGAATCATGCTGGTGCCCACCTTCAGTGAACTTCTTTCTCTCTTGCTTCTTCTCTTTGGAAAGAAAGAAGATCCCTGAGGATGGCCTCCAGCACATGTCTGAAAGCTTGGAAGACTAAAACTCTGGTCCCAGTAACCGACTCAGATTGGATCCTGCTAAAAAATACATCATACACTGGAAAAGGAATGAGGAAGCAGTAGGAAAAAAGAGCAAACTCAAGCACCAAGTTTAAACTTTCAAAAACAATTCTATAAATCTATAAATAGGTTGGGGAAAATAAAATAATAGATTCATAAACTCAGTAGGTTAAATGCCATAGAAAATCTAAAAAAAAAATTAAAGTCTGATAGCAATGTGTATTCTTATCACAAATTTTATAAGTTGATTTACCTCAAAACATGCCATTCTAGCAAGAAGTTGGATTCCTTAAAATTGTTCATTAAATAAAACTATACAATGAAAATATACTCAGCATATTTCTACTGCATGCTGAGAAGAGATACTCTGAAATAAAATAAAATTACCGTATTGCATCTGAATGTCCCAAACATTTCACTTTGCTATATAGATCTGTTATTTTCCTTCCATTCTGAGATTAAGTAGTATTTGAAAATAAATATATTATAATAGAATTTTTATATTGAGATCATTATTTAAAATGCATTCCTTTATTACATTTTATTCTGCTTTTCTCTAACAGTTCAATACAGTTCATATCAAGATCTACTTGAATTTTATCCCAAACAACAACCATAGATGGTAGACTGGATTTGGAAAGAATGGTTGGCCAAAGTCAACCAGCAAAGTCATCTGAGCTTGGAATTTGACTGACTCTTTCCAATCTAACACTTTAGTAATGATAGGATTGCCATACTAGATAACATAATTAGTAACAATAAGGGAGGATGTTTGTAGCTCAGGGTTGAAATTAGGGTCCTTGGTGTTCTCTGCACTTGGTTGTTTTCTTGGAGATGTTTCATCACCCAAAGAAGGTAACATCTTTAGTGCAAGTGATGATGTTGCCTAGTTTGGGTAATGAAATGTCTTCAAGAAAACAATCAAGCTCAGAGTGATCCAAGGACCTCTCATAACTAGTAACTTTTATGTAAATGGAATCCAGGTGCACACTGACCCATCTTCTTTTAAAAAAATGTGTTAGGCTCTCAATGTAAACTAGATCACAAAGTCAATTTCACTGGAAGTTTAGAACAATATTGAGAAATTCTTTCATATTTCTGCCAAGATCACATCTTTTATTCTACAGTTTGGCACACTCCCTATTATCCCAAAGGTGGTAGAGGAAGAAAACCAGAATATACAGCTTTGAATTGCCTATATACCACATCTGACAGCAATGCTTCTTGCTCAAATATTGTATTTTATATCGGACTTTTTCCTAAGAAATTTTATTAATCTGAACTCAGACAGACTTATTCCTTAGCTGTTTTTCTCAAGTCCTAACTGTTGCTGGGGTGATGTAGAGAATTAGAGATAACCTTGGAAAAGAAATTTAGCAAAATCTGACTTAAACCTGGGAATAGAAGAGAACATCAGAAAGTTAAAATGTCTGTGCTATAATTATCTTTGATATAAGAGGGGGAGAAATAGTCAAGCTTTCAAACTTTTGTTACTCTAACCTATGCCAATAAATTAGAGTTCTACTACTTCTTATAAACTCTGTTTTCTGGTCGAGTCCATCTCGAAGAGTTGACAAGAGATCTGAAAACTGTGACACTATACTAGATTTCAGAAATACTGTTAGTTTTTTAAATGCTACAATTCTGATTTTCCTTTTTTCTTATTTGGTTGCTTTTTACAATAATGATATTTCAATTATTACTTTGAATATTATTTAGGAAAGCTGAATGATAAATGAATAATGTCAGACATAGCTAGTTGCAGCCACAACTCACATCTGGGCTCATCAGTGAATTACAATTCTTAACATTTAGTTCATTTTCTTAGGTTAATTTGGCAGAAAACACTTCAACATGGCTCAAATAAATTAGAACTTTTGTTGCAGACAAGAGAAAAGCATTAAACACAACTCTTGACCGACCACTCAAGTCTAAATACATAGAAATTTTATTCATCCACATTGCTTTAAATTTGAAGGGTTTCCTCCCAATCATTCCATACTTTATGTGGCAATTGGTGGCCTTGAAGTCTCCTTGTTAGATTCAAATATTAGACAAAGTATCTTCAGTTTTATGTCTTTTCCCTAAACGTGTCAAAGATAAGAGCTAAATCCCTGAATAAGTACTGAATGCAATGACAGGCAATATTAAGAACAATAAACTGAAATGAAATCAAAATTACTAATTTAGTAATTTAATTACTAAAGTATAAAATGATTTGTCCCTATCTGCAGATAACAACCAAAAACACAGAAATCTTTCCCAAGCACTTAAACATGCACGCATGCTCCAATCATCAGAAAGAGCAAACAAGAAGGGCCAGGGAAAAGAATGGGAAGGGGTGGCTGCATTAGAAAGAAAAGAAAATAAGGACAAGACTAACTGAATAGAATAGGAAAGAAAATATGGAGAAATCATAATCAGATTTTACAATAATGATCAAATTTTCTTAAAGTAGCAACCTTTCCTTAGCAACCATTAATTTTCAAAAGCATTTGTCTCCTGCCTAATTGGCAATGCCTTTATTTTTCTCTGTAAATGTAAATTTTCTGCACACACATGTGCACACTGCACAGACTCACACACACAATTTCCAAGTAATTACTTGGAGAAAGTCCCTGCCACTTTTTCAAAAAAGAAGAAGGGTCTGTGTAGCATCTGAACAAGCCCTTACTTAAAATGGCTACACAAGCATAAACAGAGAATGTTAATGACAGTCACTATATAATGGAAACCAGTCAAAAAGCAGTTAACATGTTGTAAATATGTTTTTAATATGAATAGCAACTGAACTGAAATCAAAATGTTAAAACTGAATAAGACAGTGGCCTATCACATTTCTGTGCAATATTCTTGAATATTTAGAAATTCAACCTTGGTTCAACTATTTACTAAGAAATTATTTGGTTTTTTTCCTTCAAAATTTTAAGTTTGTAAAATAAAACTAATAGTATGTAATCATGTGTCTCCTTTATTTATCTAGAAGGAAAATTGTTAAGTAAATGCTATCAGTTAACTGTAATAAGATTTTTTTTAAATGTATTTTTGCAGTGTTATGGGAATGAAAATATTGGGAGCAGAAAATCTAGAAAATTCATGTTGAACATTTACGAACTTTTGAAATCCTAAAGAAACAGTTTCAAATATTGCACCATAATAGTAAAAAAATGAAGCAACCCTGATATTTAGCAAAAGATCGAGAAGGAAATTAGACTAATAAGCAAATCTGAAAGCATAATTGCCAGAAAGCTTTGATTGATGTGCAGATAAATAAATGTCAAAACCTATAAAAGGACAATGAAAAAGAGAAGAGCAATTGCAGTAGTATGACAGAAGTGTTAACAATGGCTCAAATTCCACACAACCCCATTTTTGTTGTTGAGGGTAAAATTTTAGTAGCTACTTGTCATACATTTCCATCAAACTGAGGTAATCACAGTACACCAACTGTGAACCAGGAGTCAATTTCAAAATAGAATAACAGCCACCATTTGAAACACGTTTTTTCCCATTGAAATATACCAAGGAAGCAAAAATAGAAAAAAAATATGTAAACAGTTACACTAATAAATCTGAAAATAATTTTGCTGCATATATAAATTGCTATGAAAATACCCTAAATAAGATAAAATATGATTAACTGTTACTAGAATGAAACATGATATAGCCTTTTAGTTCAGCAATGTTTAAATTGTATTTTAAAAAATATAATTGCATTAGCTGACTTAAAATCAAGGGTTTTTGTTTGTTTTTTGAAGACATGGAATAATTCTTTAGGAAATCCTAATTTGAGGTTCAAATCCAGGGAAAGTAGGCATGAAATCTATTCAGTGGGGGGGGGGGAATCACTGTGTTTACATTCTATTGTAATATTCTTATCCAATGATATGGAACAACATCAGTGGTTCTTTAAAAGAAAGTTCAGAAACCCTGGGAAAGATTATGATAATGAAAAAAAAAAGGCTCATATTGCCATTTTTTCAGGAGGCAACTGGACTTTCTTGTTTTTTCTTTTGAAGATGTTTTGTTTCTCATCCAAGAAGTACAATATTAATGCAATATCGGGTTTTCAATTCAATTGTATAGAATGTGAAGGATGTGTGTTTGTTTTTTTATTTTTATAATTATAATGTACACTGAAGATGGTATTTAATTTCATTGTACAAGGTGCAATGACAATAAATTAAAGTAAACTTTGGGATAACCATGACTTGGATGACTGAGAATCTCTACAGATCTCATATTGCCAATATCTTGCCTGTTAACTACTACATGCTGCTAGCAGGGAGGTGGGTAGAAAATGGAAAATGGTAGAAGGAGCAAATGTTTTTGAATGTCTTGCATAATTTAAAATCAACACATGTAGTAAGGAACCAAAAGGACACCTGTTATTTTCATAGGTGTATAAATTATCATAAATTATTATATAATTTTTAAAAAAATAAAAAATATTTAATCAAGGTATAATTTGTTATTAGATATTCAGTTTTAAATGAACATCTGAAAAAATCAGTACCATGTTACGTTTCCTACGTTCTCACCAACATGAATGAGATGAACATTTATTGCCATTCACTAATTCTGAATCCCACCAATTTCAAGAATATGGGTTCCCTTCTAGCAAAGAGTTGCCTTCAGGGTAGTGCTTCCTCCTCCTACTTTAAGGAAATCAATTATAATTATGATTAATACTAGGCAGGATTTCCTACAATATAGAATATAACCGTGATGTTTGAAGCTATGTAAAAATTAGTTAGTTCTACAACATTATTTGCAGTCAGACAAACATAATCTCACACATAAACACCTGAATAAAAACATCCCAGCTCTTGTAATCCAGGACAAACAAGTTTCCCTTTCAGGAGGAAAGAAAAGAAAAACAAGAGAGATGCTTATGTTGTAAAAAGCAGGAAAGCGTTTCTGCTGAAGATATTTTCTGATTAAACTGACTGAGACTGATTCCACACTGCTCAAGATAAGATATAAACTACCTAAGCACAAGAAGTACATCAATAGCGATTGTAGAGGGAAGAGTTACTTAAAGCAGCTGAGAGTTGCATAGTTTTTGTTATATATGCTCATGATAAGACATGATAAACCAGTTTATTCAGGTCAGGCTATTTCTATGAGCTGAGCAATAGTCCTCTGAAATTTCCTTTCCAAAATCATGAAAAATAAATAATGAAAAAATAGTTTCCAGTCATGATGAAGAGATTAAGATGCAGTCAGCATCTTAATGCATTCCCTCTCTCATCAAGCAAAAGTGAAAAGCTTTACCAATTATTGGAAGAGAGTGGATGGCAATTTATTTTTAGCATTCACATTTTTTTTATTGTATAACAAAGTCTTCTGAAGAAATTGAAGATAGATCAAAGCCTTGGGCACAGGTTAATGTGATTCAAATGTAAACAAAAGAATGAAGTTAATTTAAAAAGTTGATAGCATAGAAAACATAATGCAAGTACTTCTATCCAGTGAGGTACATAATACTGTATTAGTATAGTGCAGGTATGCCTTGGGGTGTAATAAAACAAAGTGGCAAGGAAAAATAGGATAGAGGTAATATAATTTCCAAACTTATTTTTGATATATACTGTAAATACGACTAAAACACATAGTATAAAATGCCTATTTTTTATAAAGAATTATGTGTTTCAAATAGATGTTATATATTTGTGTTTAGACTTTGATGAAATTTTCTGTATAGTGAATATTCTTATGATGCATGGATGATTACTTCATTAGCCACAAGAATATTTTTTTAAAAAAAATGTTTATTTGCAGCTAAAACACATGTCTGTTTCTCTCTCTTGCTCAGACTTTATTACAACCACGATAGTGAAATATTGCTACCTATATTTCAGTGAACCATCTTTCCTGATCAATATTGAAAAGCATAATAAAGTAATATTTATGCTTTATATTATTTAAACATATAAATATTTTATATTGACAATTAATAGACAATAATTTCTTTAATGCATACTGTCAAAACAGTATTTTAAAATGTCAATTGAAATGTCCAAGTTTGTTTTCAACAAACAAGCAAATATCATCATTTCTACTCACTTCCACAAACATACTTGCCTTATAGATGAGATTTTATATTTTATTAGAAACTGTAAGTTGCATTTTTCAACTACTATATTTCATTTGAATAATAGTTTCAACTTTTCCTTATATAAAAGCTGATTTTGAGTGTTCATGAACCTTTATAAAATATATGATGATTGTTTTTTTTCCAAAGAGGTTTTTTCTCCTGGCACAAATGCTAGCAAAAGTAACACACACAATATAATAAAGTTGTTATGAAGAGTGGACTTGCTTGTATATTAATTGTAGCCAAATTATACTTTTTGGCAATATTGGTATAATAGTCAGTTGAAATTCAATGTACATTCTTCAGAATGATACTAGAGTAATGGTCTTATTAAAATTGTATATAAATGTCTGTGTTTATGTGTGTATGGATGGATGGATGACACTATTGACATCACTTACAGAAAGCTTTCCAATACATTGTGGTAAATGCACAATCCTATTAAATGAATAAATCGGCCTGGAAAACCTATGGGATGGTTTTGGTGTGCTTTCAATGTTAATCAGTGACTTTTTTATAGTAATACTTACTCTTGCAGAGGCCTCATAATGAACACTTAATATACTGTGCTGTGCCCAACCTCACCTACTCTTTCTTTTCTCAAAAGACAAGGCACATCTGCCACCTGCTCTACTCTGAGTCCCAGAAACAACTGTCGAGCAGCAAAAAGATTGATTATCAGTCAAATAGTATTCCAGTGCACCAGATTTTGGTAGGTTAAGCTTGCTGATCCAGCAAGAGTTGGTGTGAAATTTTCAGTAATGTGTGCCAATATTTTGGTGCGAAAGGAACAGCAGTGCATGTCATGATGAAACACAGCCAAAAATTGCAGACAAAGCAGAGAAGTTTTTGTTGAGTGCAAACAAAGCAGAGATCAAGAAAGAACAAAAAAAATGCTGCTTGGATTTGGAAATCTCAGTGGTCGATAATATATTTAGAAAAGTTGCACATTGTTCAAAAATTAATATACTGTTCTACTGCTTATTTATAAAGAGGATGGCAATATTAGGTTCTGCTGAATTTAAGGTATAATGCAAAGGTAATACTGATTATTATGATAAATACAAAGATAATTCATTATAAGAATTTTAAAAATGAGAAAGGATATTTGCTTAATTTGCATCTTCTTATTCAGTTAATGTATTAAAACGCATTCAGTGGATTATTTGGATTCTATTCAGGAAAACTGTCACATCATCTATAATATGACACTACATGAATAATTCATGAGCAATCGACTACTTATTACAGACATAATATCTTCAAAAATACTAAAGATACATGGATATATTGCACTGCTCACCAAATAGATTTAAATTAAATATTTCAATCATTCTAAACATAATAAATACAACCCTTTTGCTTAACAAGGTTTTATTAAGAATGTCAGGGATAATCATTTTGGGACACATTTTCTGCCTATTTTGAAGTCTAATTTGCTACTTACGTGGTACTCAATTTCTTTAAAATACACTCAAGAATTTTTCCCCATTTCAGATTTTCAGCATTCAGTTAAAAGTTTTAAGAAAAAGGAATTTAATAATATGCTTAATATGACATTCATTTTAAAATACCTATATATTGATGTCATAAATGTTTTCATCAATATTAAACATAATCTATTATAGAAAGCCTGAAAAGATATAATGAAATCTACTTGTACCTTAGCTAAAAATTTGGACTTATCTTCTAAAAATATTATTCATATAAAAATTAATTCAACTGCAATATTTTCAATTATGAATCATTATATTTCTTTTTATTTTATTAATGGTATGAAATTAAAAATTTTATTTTTCTCATTCCATGTTATGATGAAGCTTTAATTTAGCTAATTATTTTGTTCCTTAATATTTTAAATCCCAACTATGTGCAATAATTTAATACCAATTTCTAACACTATACAGCATTTTGTATTGAAATTTCCTAATAATTTAATCCAGAAGAACACAGTTCAAATTAAAAACCATGCACGGTATATTATTCAACATGTTATTCTTGAATTCCCCAAAAAACCTATTACAAGAATTAATTACAAGAGACAATGGCTTCAGATACTGAATATTTTTTTTAAATGCTTTACATTTCAAAATGCAATGGTAACTACAAAAATAAATTTATATATAAATTTAGGCTGAATATTACACATTCCCGCATAAAACATCTGATAATTATTTTAATGCTTTATCTTAATAAAGGTCAGATGACTAAATTAATAAAGAACTCACACTCTGAACTATTATTTTTGCTGGTGTAATAAGCTTAATGAATTGTGTCTGTAAGATGTCAGTGAAACTAAATAGTAAATTCAATAATCTCTGATTAATTTATTATATTTTCACCATTTAACCTCCTGCAGACTCCCTAATGTCTATTCAAATCTATATTAAATTAAGCACCAATGCTAATGAAGGGCAATGAACATGGCTGTCAGTAGATTTTTCTTTCATTAAGCACATTATCCTCTTACTGAGCTGTAAATGAGTAAACATTAGTTTTGTTAAACCATGCAAAAAGACAGGATGAAAATCGTTTTTAATTGCACCCCTTAATCCACTGACTGTGACATTTTTTTACCTTTGATTTTTTTGAATGGATTTGAAAAGGGCTCTCCAGTTGAAATATAAACGTCAGCATCATGGGGTATGTCTATAGCACTCAGGACTTCAGTGCCGTCTGCCAAGAAGATTCGTCGGGCAGCCATATTCAGCTTCAGCTTTTCAGTGCATTCCTCAAGCAGCTAAATGAACACAATAAGGTAAGAAAAATGAAGAACAGAAATAGATTTCTGCTACTAATCAAGAATCAAAACTTGGAAACTAGTGTTTCTGTTACCTCCCGAAATATACAATATGTAGACTCAGTTACCAAGCAAGCTGTCAATTTTACTATTGTCACCATTGTATGAACCATGAAAAAAGATTTCACATTATACATTACTTGGGTGGCTTGTTTTTTTTATATATATATATTACATTTAATATAAAAAGAACCACAGTGTTTACACTAATGCTGTGCACTGTTTCATTTCAAAATAAATAAAATCCTTATCTTTTTTGAGTTTGAGAAGCATATCCAAATAAATATTGGGAAATACTTACCAATTTAATGGAAAGTGGCACAGTAACTTTGGCAAATATATTTATTGCACCATTTTTGTAAGCAGTTACTCTGAGTATCTGTGGTTTCTGTCTAAAAATCTGGGATATCTCAGAGGCCTTCCCAGTGAAGTGCAGTTTTGAGGAAGAAAAGTGTTGACATCTGCTGCAAAATAATTCCAATTCAATTGAATAAGAAAGTAATTAGAACATACCATGTATCTATTCTGAAATTACATTTAGTTAATATTGTCTTTCTTGATAATTGTTTGGCTTATTACTTTTACATTTTAGACAAAATTCAAGGTGACAAGTATTTTTATAAGTTTATGGAAAATTATGAACTATTGTCTCACATTTAATTTGTGTGTAAGATCTAGAAATTCAAATTTAAAATTGCTATTGTCAATTTTTGAATCTATCTTTACTAAAAGTATCTGAATTCAGGATTCCACTGATTTTTGCCTTAATTTTTGTTTTAATTACTGTTCGAACAGAAACAATTTTTGATTTCTGTATTTATAATATTGTAATGATTCATTAAAAATCTCTGTTCAAACAGTTATAGTCTAAGTACCACAATATGGATTTGAAAATAAATTTATCTTCAGTACCATTTGTAACCGATGTAATGTTCATAGGAATGCATTGTTAAACTCCATTGTTCAAAATACAACTGAATGCTCAGTATTCATATAACTCACATATTTTAAGTTATTTAAAAGAACAAGCAAACAAAAAGGTTTAGATGAAAGTCTTTTTGCATAGATTTGGCATTAATGGAAGTTTGTTATTAGGCAAGCTAAGAAAGTAAATGTATTCTTCTTACCCTTCCAAATTAATTTGCTGATTGTAAATAACATTTTGTACAATGCCAGGGTATTTAAGTACTCACTATTTTAAATTTAAAATATAACAACAGTATCTCTTTGATTTTGTGATACTTGCAAGCATTGTTGACATTTCTATAATTTGTCTCTGCAACTAATATTTGTGGAAGGCTAACTAGCTTTCAAGGGGTTTTATGGATTTTTTTTCATTTTATATTAGGAGCAGAGGGTAATAGCAACACAGCAGTACAGTTACATCTTATAACAAGGGAATGTTACTATTCATTTTGTGGGAAACAGATTTTTACATTAATATCATAGGGGGGAAATCTAATAAATGTAGTTGAAATATATTCAGGCAACATAGAAATGTTCATTATGTAAAGTTCATTCCCCTTCTACATGATGACCATATTCCAGGATTCCAATGTATCTTCTATCCCTTCTCCTCTTCCATCTTAACCTACCCAACGCATTTTCTGTTATCAAATAATGATCTTTCTGCATGTGATGCATTTTAATGAGGGGAAAAATTATATGGACTGCATGGAGGGAGAGTTGTGTAGCATTCATTAGATATGTGTTCATTATTAGAATAATGAAATTGTCATATTTGGCTCTTATTGGGGTCAAAATTACTTTATACATAGTAATCAAAAAGAGAATATGTATTTTTTTCACTCATGTGAAACCTTCCTATACAATGTATTTGTGACATTGAAACAGTTTTCAAAAGCCTAAGGTAGGAATCCTAAATACAGTTTACAAGAAAATACTTACAGTGAATTCAGAGTAACTAACTTGTAACAAAAATGCTTAGAAATGCCCAGTAATATTACCACATACCAAAAATATAAATACATACTGCACTTTAACTATAATTTTGCCAATTAAATCACCCTGACTTTGTTGAAAAACAATAAAATAAGAACAAGTACAGTCATAGTTAAAAGGAACAAGCAACAAATTTGATTACCTTAGCTGACCTGATGGAGCACTGATAGGTCTGTTTCCCTGGTATGGGGATGTAAGGCAGAAATTGTTTCTACTATTTGATTTGTAGCTGGCTAGTTTTGATTTTCTATCGTTTTTCTGAACCAGTTTTGTTTGATGTATGGAACCATCTTGAAATCCTGACCTTCTTGTTACTTCCAATGATTGGGGAGGACTCTTAGGGCCAAGTAGAGACTTTCTTTGCTTTTCTTCTGTTTTTTTAGCTTTGTTTGTAAAGGGCAAGATTAATTTTCTGGAAGAAAGAAAAGGTAATAAAAAACAGATCGCTTGATATCACAGTAGGATAAAAGTAACATGGAAACACAGTTACATACCCCCCCAAGTTTGGAAATAGTTAAATTAAATCAAATAGTTCATCTCACCCCTAGAAAAGGAATATAGATTAAGAAATTATAACTATTAAAGAGGCAAATGCAATCAAAACACTTTTGAGTTTTTAAGTTAACAGCTTTACAGCTATATTCATTCATTTATTTAAATGATTTATATACCTGCACACAATAAGTAGTAGACCAGACCAAGAAATTCAGTGTGGCCTGTGATCAATTTATCTCTATGGCTTTTTCCCCTGTACAAGTCATGCAATCCCATTTTATATTATGGGCAGTATACAAAGTTAAAACAACAATATAATCATTCAAACCACAATTCTTGAAGTCAAAATTATAATCCAAATTTATTTATTTTTCAAAATAACCATTTACCAGTAGAGCTCATCTCACTTTTTGTCCAAATGAAAGCTGGGAGAACAGCTTGGCCTTTCTTATGGAAGAGACCTGAAATATGCATCCCTGCTAAATCTATGAGGGCCAGCAAAAATAAAGGAAGTGCCTGGCTCTATATTTTAAAATTATTTATATATTATCTATATTTTGGTTTACTATACACTGCAATGAGTCTATTTGGAAACTTGCAATGTACAATATATAAAAATAGACAAACAAAATGCAATTGTTCTTAAAACAGTTTTGCTGGCTGCCAATCCATTATTGACCATTACATAATCAGCAGGTTTTATTCTATACTTTTCAAAGTATGGATTGGTCTCCCTGCGGGTGGGGGCAGGGGTGGTATTCTACAGGTTTGCACCTATTCACTAGAACTGGTTGTTAACATTCTAAGCAGTTCAGAGAACCAGCTGTTAGAAGAAATTACTGGCCTAATCCTGTAAAGAAGGCAGGAAGGAAACATTCTGGTGTTGCTTACAGAAACTGCCTCTCCGTTAACCCTTATTACATTCTTGGCAGGACTACACTTCCTGTCTCAGGAATGTCTCTGGAGTTTTTTTCCCCTCCTTTGCTGGTACTTTGCTTGTGTGGAGTGACCATTCAAAGTTACAATGGCACTGAAAAAAGTGACTTATAACCATTTTTCACACTTACGACTATTGCAGCATCCCCATAGTCATGAGAGGCCAGGTGAGGAGATGCATGTCTCGATGTGAGTGAAGTTGAGTTGGCCACGCCCAGCCAGTCACATGACCACCAAGCCATGCCCACAGAACCGGTTGTTAAAAAAATTGAATCCGACCCCTGGGAGGGGAGACAGAGCTGAGAAGGAGATTCACTGTTTTTTTTCATTCTGATCAGACATGCACCAGCATGTGTAAGCATGGTCAAAACCTGCTCTGAGATTACTGTAATCTTTGCCTAAGTGAGTCAGCAATGGAGTAGATAAAATTAGACAGGGGTTGTGCAAGCCCAATAGAGAGTTGCACTTATACAAAGATTGAGACCCTGTGTGATATATACATTAACATATAATGATTAAAAGTAAGTGATGCATTTATTTCTTGACCAACCCTAACTCAAATGAAATGAATCATTTTATTCATCAGAGGCTATACAAATTCATTTATCATTTTCCAGGGTTGCCATATTGAGAAGTTTGAGATTCTTGAATGAAACCTAGGCAGTTTAGGAGCCAAATATCTAAGATACTGTATTTGCATATGAATGTGCTTCAGATTCCTTCTGCCTTCTAAGTGGCACAGCTGGAGTTTGAATGGGATTTTTAAGTGGCAGTATTCTGGTATCCATGCTGACCACAAGTTAAACATGAACCAACAATGCAACTCCTGAGAAATCACATGCTATTTTGAGGTGCTTTAACAGGAGCACAAGTATAAATCACAGGAAATCTAGCATAGCACTCTATTCCTGCCCTGTCAGTTTCCATTTGGAGTATGGGTCCTGATCTGGGCACTATCATTCAGAAAAATATTTTATAGCTTTATAAATGATTATATGTTTTAATATTTGATTGGAGTTGCCCAAAGTTGGCTGAAAGATGGGCAACTATTTAAATGTTTGGAAGGAAGGAAGGAAGGAAGGAAGGAAGGAAGGAAGGAAGGAAGGAAGGAAGGAAGGAAGGAAGGAAGGAAGGAAGGAAGGAAGGAAGGAAGTAAGTTATTCTGTGAGATATCATAGGATATGATATGTTTAGCCTTCCAAAAAAGCTACTTATACAATAGCATATTAGAAATATGCTATTGAATGTGTAGACTGTGTAGAATGTGTAGAATGTGTAGACTATTCTTAATTGTCACAGAGGGCATGACTAAAACAAAAAGTTAAAACTAAATCAAAGCAGATTCAAGGTAGAAATTGCTCAATCTCAAATGCCTTTCCTCAGTCAAAACTTGCCAACCTCTCTCTTGGGTCCCATTTTGGATTTTAGATGAAAAAAATTCTCTGGTATGGTTTATTTTATTCTGCTAATTAAGTTTACTTCATTCCTGAAAAAATAAATGGATTCTGACATGGTTTATTGTGGCTTATCACTCCAAGCTATTTAATATTTTGGTCTAAATATTATGGTGGCCAGACCTTAGTATTTAGACTTTAGTAAACACTAAAATTACTACTTTCCATTATGGTGCAATTATAACCACTCCCTTCCCCAAACAATCCCCGTATATATTTTTTAACATCATATGTGCTCCATCAATATTTGAGGGACTGCCTTTCCCCAATTACAAGAACCCATCCCCTTTGGGTCCTGTCTATTTTGAAATGCTTTCTGGATGAGGCACCTGCCTTTTCTCTTTTTGGCACCTGCCCTTTGAAACATCATCAACCCAGAGATCCCCAATTCTACTGTATTTTCCTAAGGCTTCAAAGATGTGGTTATGAAAACTGCATGTCAAAATATATTCTTCAATTATACTTTGAGAAAACTATACTCACATACTTTTCCATTCCTGTAGCCTCTACATTTAGTAGGAGTGAAGACGAAGATGAAGATGAAACAAAGTAATTTCTTTCTGAAGTTTCGGACCAGGGAATATAAAATGAGTCGTCACTTTCTGTTTCATTATTTTCCATTTCCTGCTTAATAAGTAATGAAGTACAAAATCACATTTCAAATACAAATTTCTCTAAATCAGTAAAAATAAACTGAATTAAATCAAAGTACTCTTATATATTACACCTACTAAATAAGGTTAGCTTCAATAATTTGTGTAATTGTAATTTAATGTGTAAGTGTAATTGTAATCAATAATCTGCAAATAAATAATATAAATTACAGATATTTAAAAACAATTAAGTCCCTGTAGATCATTTTATAGTAAGAGGATATTTTGATCTAGATGCAGTAACCATCGAATGGGAAAGTCGTGAAATGAGGCTCTTAACACATTTTTAGCCAGAGCCTGAATATAGAGATGGTTTTAAAGCCTTACAGAAAGACAACAGGATCAGGCTATTCTAAAGCCTGAGGGAAGAAAATTCCACAAAGCTTAGTGCCTGTGACGGCCAGCTGATGATAAGATTGGCAGTTGCTAGCTATAAAGATTTATTGCTGAGCTTATTGTCCTTTTTTTGTTTTAAAGAGCTGCGTTTTCTTTTCTTACTGCTTTTGCTGTTCGTTGCAGAGAATCCAGCCAAGTCAAGAAAGCCCATCTCTTACAAAGGCTGAGCAAAAACTGGGGACGTTAAGGCGGAGCCTTCAAGAGGAGTGTCCTCAGAATTCAGCTCAGCCTATCAGATGAGAGAAGGAAGCACCTCCCATGCATGGATGCTCTGAACAGCTCATCTGGAGAATTCTACAAAGCAGGGTCTACAGCAGGTTGATACTCTTTGACTGGCAGGATCAGCAGCATGCCCAATCTATTGGATTGAATTGAACAAGTAGAGACTCTTGGGAAAAGATGGTCTCACAGGTAACCTGGTCCCAAGCTATGTAGGGCTTTCAAGATGACAATTGCATGTAGAAATACAATGATAGTCAATGCAGCTCGTGCAGTAGTAGCATTACACATGTATGTATATGGTGCCATTTACAAACCATGCAGCTGCATTCTGTACCAGCTGAACTTCCAAATGGTTTTCAAGGGCATTTCCATGTAGGGCATGTTGCAGTAATGCAAGGGAGAGTTATAAGGATGTGTGAGCAGCGAGAAGTGAGCAGAGCCTCCCTATCCAAGAATGGGATGCAACTAAAGTGTGGAAAGGCTCTCCTAGTCACCATTGCCACCTGCTCTTCGAGGAGGAGGCTCAAAGGAGTCATTAATCTAGAAGGACCCCCTAAAGGTATGGAAAGGCTCTCACCTAAAGGTGTGGAAAGGCTCTTCTAGTCACCATTGCCACCTGCTTTTTGAGCAGGAGTCATGAATTTAGAAGGACCCTCAGATTGCACATCAAGCCTGTCTGGGTCAATGTCGCCCCACAAATTAACATAAATCTAAGATAAGATTAAGCTTATTAAAAAAAATTTTAAATAACTTAATATAAACATAACATAATTAATGTACATCTTAATGTTTAAGAGGAAGATTCTTAATGTACATAATATAAACTGATTTTTATGGGTTCACATTTTTAAATTAGCACAAGGTGGGAGATTTGCAAAGTAACACCTCTATGTTCTTGTTTTTCCACTGAAAACTATTTACTAAAATAATTTGCACTGATAAAATCAAAATATGAAACTGTCAAAAGAAAATATCAATATATATATATTTTCCTTTCTAAAACTATCAAATTTATTTTAAATTCAATACAGTATAGCAAATGCTGTTATCCTCTGCATAAGAGGATAACATTATTTTGATAAATTACATAGATAGAACATGTTTATTCAAATGAAATATGTGTATTTCATTTAACAATTTGACTAACTGGGTTTGTATTCAAACTCAGCTGTAAGAACAATCCATGTTTTATTTTCAAGCAACAAATCAGACTTTGAAAGAATGATTCATTGTTAGTTTATTCACAAAGTAGCTTGTTGTTACATTATGATCAAAATTATAGTTACTTCTTCAAGTGTTTCTACACTATCCCAAGTCACCCATCAAAAATAGTGAAACACATAATAGACATTGCCTCATTCATTCTCATTAAGACCTTTCCATTTGCTCTTAGCCAAAATCTAATCAGCTAAAGAATTGGCCCAGTGTGACAATCCTCCCACAATACCTATTGAAATAATGCAGAAATTACTTGATCCATTAGGAAGGCAAGATTTTGAACTCTGTAAATGACTGGGGTGGTTTAATCAGATGCAAAGCAAAAAAATTGACAAAATGAAGATTGTCCTTTCATTGTCTACCCTGGGAAAATTAAGAAGAGCTACTAACTTCTTCAAAATCAGAATATGTTCAGGAATATTAGACTATTGTAAGTGATTTTGCACTTAAATTCCAAAAAAATAAGAATCAGGGTTTTAAATTATGTTCTTAAGATCTATTGATTTTTTAAAATTAAATTTAGGCAAGAAAAGCCAAATGCACAGCTATAGCATAGCTGGTACCTGGCTCAATAGTAGTAATTGCGAGAGGAATGTTGAAATGCTGGTGGACAATCACTTAAATATGACCCAGCAGAGGCAGAGCCTACCCTATAGGGACTCTCGTAGCAGTCTAACGGAGAAGAGCAACAAAGATGATTAGGGGACTGGAGGCCAAAACATATGAAGAATGGTTGCAGGAAATGGGTATGTCTGCTTTAATAAAAAGAAGAACTAAGGATGACATGACAGAAGTCTTCCAACATCTAAGGGGCTGCTGCCACAAAAAAGAGTCAGTCAATCTATTCTCTAAGGCACCTGAATGTAGGACAAGAAGCAATGGATGGAAACTAATCAAGGAGAGAACCAACCTAGAACTAAGCAGAAATTTCCTGACAATTAGAACAATTAACCAGTGGAACAACTTGCATACAGAAGTTTTGAGTGCTCCAACACTGAAGATTTTAAGAAGAGACTGGACAGCCATTTGTCTGAAATGTTATAGAGTTTTCTATTTGAGTAGGAAGTTGGATTAGAAGACCTCCAAGTTCCCTTCCAACTCTACTATTCTTTTATTCTGTTAAATTGCAATAAATGCTTGCCTTTCTTTGTTTTGGGGAAGAATTTGATGAAATTTACAGAAATATTTTCCTATGGTAAGGAATATCCAAGACTAATAGGTTACTTTGTGCAAGGTGAAATAATAATCACAATAACCTTTCCTGAATGTGCGCTGGTGCTTGGAGTATAAATAGATGCATAACATTGTCTTCTCAGCTTTCTAAAGCAGATCATAAAACATTATCATATAATTTCTAGGAATAAGAGACAAGATAAAACGGAGGTGAAAAGGATTATAAAGTAATTTCTGTTTCACATTAGGTTTACTGTCCATGATTGGTGTAATTAATACTGGCATGACTGATTTCAGGGAAGAATTGTTAGCCACAGAATCAATATTTCTCTGAGTCTCCTGTACGTACTGGTGTTTTACATGAACAAGGATTTCCTACCTTATTTTTGACATAGCTACCCTGAAATTCCAGAAAAATGGATCTCTTAAAGAAACTCATGATCCCAATTGGTTCAGATTATCCATTTCATTCAACTAAATGAAAACTGATTCCAGTTTATTCTAGTCTGCCTCAGAATTGGGTTTTTCTATATCAAATATACAATTGAAGGTTATTCTTTTGAAAGAAGTTAGAATTTGCTTCCAGGTTTTTCCTAAATTAGACAAATATTTAAGAAAAAATTAGTATACATAAAATACTATCCACAGGATTATATATTACATTACTTATGAAGTGACATTTCTTTCATAAGGAGTAATATTTCTTTCAAACAAAACTATTACACAATGAGGACAGTGCCTCTGTTCCCGAATTTCATACTTGCTAGTATCTTTATGGAATCTCTAAGTCATGCCATTAATATCGCCTTGTTGTCAAATCCATTCTTGGTTAAATTTTTCAAGGAAATGTTTCTCATTGAACACCCAGCTCATGATTACAAAGCTACCATGATTATTTCCAAATAATTTTTTTCCAGATACTCTTCTAAAGTTCCTTCCCCTTTATAAAGATGGCATCTGGTTATTGTTGCTTTCACAGAGCTGTTGATAGCCTAGAGTTTTAAAATGATAAGATTGACAAATGAATGTAGATCACTTGGTATATTTACAATGTTTTGATCGAATCCAAACCTGATTTCTTGTAAATAATGATAGACATTTTAATTTGAATCATGGGACTAATTTCAGGGCAGTAAAGTTAAACAAACTGGTGATTCTGGAGGCCTAGGTTATGTCAACTGTAGCAACTATGGGGGAAGTTGCTGTAGAATTCTGTTGGTTGGAGGAAATATGGTTGCAAATAAACATTGAGACCAAGTAGTAGCTATCATTATTAGTGAAACAGCCAACCAGGAAAGAAATGGAATGAAGTTTGGAGGTCCTGAGTAAGAATTTGTCCTGGACTCCAAGCCCTTCAACAATGAATTTGCAGTGAAGTCCAGCTATTAACCTGTGTGGCTGAATCTGATTTCCAGGTTACTGCTGGAGTCTCCTCATTTTCTATTTGCAATTACTTCAACTTCCAAGCTCTAGATTGGCTAGGCTGAAGAATATTCAGGAAGTTCATGCAACATGAGATGACACTTAGATGATCCCTGTCATGGCCAGCTTCTACTGAGAGGAGTCTGACAGAGAGAAACCTGCTCTGGAAGAACCAGATGGACTCCAGCCTTAGGAAACTTTGAGCACTCAAAACATCTGAGGCTGATTTTTCCAGCAGTCACCAGGAGACGCTACAATCACTGCCCAAGGATGGAACTGAGAGTCCCAGAGGACCCCAAAATTGTGTACCAGATCCACCAGAAGAGTGTACTTCATCTAGATCCAGAGTTGTTAGTTCTCCTTTCCTTAGGGAATGGGACAAAGACCCACAACCAATCTGTTTTGCTAGGGATGAGTCACAACCATTTCTTCCCATAAAGGTCCTTACAGTTTCCAAACTCTGAAGAAGCATTTGAACAATAACACTTGCCCGGCATGTGTAATTGGATTTCTATTACTTTATAAGAGCACATTTTTGGAAAAGACTACTGTTGTGTTGGAAGAGGTTCATGGGAAAGAAAGAGATAAAAGAACACTGAAGTCAGAATCATCAACTTTCTGCAGATTGGAACGGAGTTAAAATTCAGACATCATAAATGGTTGGGAAAAATTGCTCAATACATAGATACAGATCTCTACTTTGAAATTATTTTAAATCAGTGACTTCCACAAAATCATAAAGAAAGCTGGTGAACAGCACACAAGGACTAAGGTTGAAGTAGTATAGCACTTAGAAGATGAAGGTGACTCTGGTTATCAGAGGATAATAGAAAATGAGTCAGTCACAGAGACTATTACTTATAAGAAGAGGACAAGAAAACGTAACAACCAATGTTGACAATAAATTCAATGGATAATGTGGTATCTTATACAGATATTTCTTGAAATACTCACACCAAGCATTATTTATCCCACTTACTAATCACAGAGAAGCAGCATGATCCAAAAACTCTGTTCAAGCCAATTACTAAAGTTAAAACTGATTAAATCTGTTTGAATAAAGTAGTTTAAATAAAGCTGTTTAATATCAAATTGTTTTATAAATCTGTTTTAATAAGATTGTTTTTATACACTGAATGCCTGCTGCCATCTACTGACCAAAATAATCAACATTTGGATTTAACGGACACCCTTTGCCCCATGTCCGTTAAATCAAGTTTTTATTGCTTTGGTTTTATTATGTACGTTTATACTTTTTTAAAAACCATTTTAATATGTACTTGCATAGGAAGGGTATCACTGAAGTGTACCTGTTAATTTATTTCTGAAATGACCTGTTAGTATGGCTTAGGGATGTGCCATCCATTGCTAAGTGCAATATGAACATTTGAAAAATCTACCCAGAAAAGCCAACATTTTTTTCCTGAAGAGTTACTAAAGAAAAGCTCATTTAAAGTCCATACTATGAACGCTCCCACAAGAAATAGTAGAATCAGATAGGAGCACATAGAATTCCATTAGTTTTATTTTTCCCCTAGGAAGAAAACATTCAAAGAATGGAAACAAGAATTTAACTCTGGTTTCTTGGGATTCAGAGTACACTGGATGTAAGGATCTCTTGGTATTAATGTTCAACATGTGTTTATAATAGTTCTATTATACTATCACAAATATACTGTATAATGGAATGGAAAAGCTGTAAAGAACAAATTCAAGGAAATACAGTAAAACACGTATCAGAATCGAACTGTGCTTTTATGATACTTCCATCTCCCTGGATCAACAGGAAAACCTTGTCTCCCAATAAAAGGACACCAACTCACTAATACATACCCTGAAATCTGTTTTTATTGATAATATATCAAAACGGCCACGTGCCTATCTGCCTCCAATGTTATCATATACTGCACAAGAAGGTATGTCTAAAATGATGACAAAGAAAATACAGCAGACATATAAATGCTCTCTGAGTTCTAGGACTTTGAGGGAAATTGTTCTGCATCCTAGTCACAATAAAAGATAGTGAAAGAACAATCTAGCAATATCAAATTTATTTCCATGCCATTAAGACTGTCACAGCAATTAAAGGCACCTGTGCAAAATTCATCAGTTCATGTATCTCAGTACTGTTCAAAACCTTATTCCTGGAGTACCTTGAAGGAATGATGCTCAATTTAGATAACTGTTTGTCAAATACAACAACCTGATCAACCTACCCTCCTGAGGACCTTAATTCAGAGCAGCATGGAGATATGCATAGGTCACTGTATGTGGAGACAACACTTCAGCAATGGCAGAGATTGCATATAAGGTTTATGTGATTTAAGATTTTATATATATAGATCTACAGAATGAATTACTCATAAAAGGATAATTTATTTCATACACTTTATTTCTAATATGTTCTTGGGAGAAGGAATTCAATTTGGCGCAGATTGAAGAATTAGATTTGAAATTTTATTTTAAAAATTGTTTTCTTATTAAGAATTATCTCATTTAGTCACATTTACTTCAGAATGTAGGCTGCATTTGAAGTTGCTGATAATTCCTTTATTTCTCTAAATGAACTTTAAAATATGGGAAGATCAACTGATCAACCTGATCAGTTCCTTTCTAACACTATGTATTAAAAGAACTTGAGAAACTATCCACCGAATATAGTCTGTATTTCTTTGCTCCTGATGACACCTCCTGACTCCCATCTTTTTCCCAATGCAACATATCATCCTGTGAATGAATACATCAGTTGACAAAGCCAACATATTCACTGACATATGAAATCTTAATTTCAATGCTAATGTCAGGGTTCCAGAAATTATGCGTTCCAATCAGTAACTCCGAGACAACCATAATCTCAAAGTGCTTTATTAAAACAGAAGCTTGGCATGTCTGTGGAATTCCAAAACTAAAGTTTCCTCCCAGACTTTCCACAAGATTCAACCTACACCCACCCCTTTTCTATCACATTAATCATGTGAACCAATCACCCTTCAGCTATAATTCTTGCTGTGCCATAAATGATGACCTTGAAGGTTTTATATCTATTTTGTCTACTGAAAGCTACTCAAACAACAGCAGCTCCCTTCCATCCTCCGCAGCTGTGTGGAAACTTTTAATAAGGATTCCAAAGCTGACAGGCACTCCCCCCATGAAAAATTTGCCTGCTAAAAAAAGCATATAAGAAACAAATACAAACAGGGGTTAATGTTATATCTTAACCCACTCCCCCCCCCCAAGAGGACCTTTCGGTTTGTTGGGAAATTCCTCATGAAATTGGTTAATCAATCTATCTGCATGTACATCCCAACTTTTTACCCAAGTAGCATCTGATATAGGGTAACCCTTCCATAAGACCAAATATTGCAACTGTCCTCTGTGTAATCTAGAATTGAAGATTTTTTTGATTTCATAATGTGTCTCACCCTGTACAATTAAAGGGTTTGGGGGAGCAATTGGTATTGGTCTTATCATTGATGTAGTAGCTGGTTTTAATAAACTAGTATGGAACACTGAGTGAATTTTTCCCAACAGCCGGGGAAGAGTCAGTTGGACCATGACCAGATTATTTTCGAAATCAGAAACAGACCTAAGACTTTAGGTCCCAACTTCTTACTAGGAAGTTTCAATTTAGGATATTTGGTTGACAAATATACTTTGTCTCCTACTTTAAATGGTGGTTGTAGGGATCTATGTTTGTCTGCTTGCTTTTTGTAATCCTTTGCAGCTTCAGTCAAAGCTTTTTTAGTATTCTCCCAACCTTTTTTTAATGAGTTCATCCATTTTGCTACAGAAATGGATGTAGGAGGTTCTCTAGGTAATTCTGGCATAGGGACAAATTCCATGCCAACGTTGATGTGGAATGGAGTCAACCCTGTGCTGCTATGTACTGCATTATTATAAGCAACCTCTGCAAATGGTAATAATTCAGCCCAGTTTTCCTGTTGATAATTTACATAGCATCTAATATATTGTTTCACCATGGCGTTCGCCCTTTCTGCTGCTCCGTTGCAGTTTCAGAATAATGTCAGGGTTCCAGAAATTATCCATTCCAATCAGTAACTCCGAGACAACCATAATCTCAAAGTGCTTTATTAAAACAGAAACTTGGCACGTCTGTGGAATTCCAAAACTAAAGTTTCCTCCCAGACTTCCCACAAGATTCAACCTACACCCACCCCTTTTCTATCACATCATAAATCATGTGAATCAATCACCCTTCAGCTACAATTCTTGCTGCGCCATAGAGAATGACCTTGAAGGTTTTATATCTATTTTGTCTACTGAAAGCTACTCAAACAACAGCAGCCCCCTTCCATCTTCCGCAGCTGTGTGGAAGCTTTTAATAAGGATTCCAGAGCTGACAGCTAGTGAATTATGTGGATTGAAAAGAATGCACATTTTCCTATGCAAAGAGTTTTGTGTTGGTACAAAACAAATGTTTCAGCTTAAACCCCAGTATTGTTGGTGCTGTTGCAACAGCTGGGATCAATGTTTTTTTTTTATTTACTTTTTAAAAAAATTATGGCATCATTTTGCTACAAAAGAGAATTAGATGGGCAGCCGACCAAGCCTTACAGTACATAGCATTATGAGGACAAGTCATATAAGAATGTAGATGAAAACTTGCCATAGGTCTGCATCATAGATGACTTTGTTCTACTTCAGTTATATCTGTATCAGAAAGCTCTGTATAAAGCTTTTGAAGACTGACTTCAAAGCCTGGGTTCTTGAAAGAAAATGCTGTTGAGATCAATGTATGTCCAAAAATAAAATTAGTTTCAGGGGCATATGACAGTATTCCATTCCTACCTATTGTTTGGTTTAAGATAACAGGTCTAATTCTATCTTGTACTTGTTCAACATAAACTGCAGTTTTTTATTTCAATAAGGTAAAAACTGCCATCATTTAATTAGATCTTTAGATTCTTCTAACAATACCATGGAATTTTTCCCTGATTGGAATAAAATTCCCATGTCCAGTGTCAAACAGTAAGGGTAAATGATTATGACGGACATTCAGGGAACTGTAAATGACCTGCTATTTATATCTCATGATATGTGTTTATATTTTTAAAGAACCTGTATCATAAGACAAATGTTAAGAATGTCAAAATTATTTCATATTTCCTTAAAAATACATATGAATCAAAGCCAATTAGCCCAATGCCCCCTTCTCACAAACATGTGGAATAAAACCAATTATCTTGGAAAAAAGCCAATTAAAATTAAACTGATAATCTTAATATCCAAACTTCTAATAATCTTTGGATAATTACTTTTCACACAAAGATGTTTTTAAGGTAAACTGTGAAATATTGTCCATCTATCATTCTTACAAGCAGCAACAATATTCTCAATGCTTTGTTATCTTTAAATGCTATCTGTATTTTATGCTAACAAGTAATCATTGTGATACTAAACATGTTTATAATGCATGTCTTTACAGTTACTTTTAACGTTCTTAAGAACAAATTCTTAACAAACTCTTTTATTTGCACTTCATGATAGAGAATAGATTAAAAACTTTACTGAGTTGCTATATACATGATATGAAGGACAAAGTTTTTAAGTTTTGCAATCACTACAATGAATTTGATTATCAGTTAGAAAATAGTGGAGTATAATGTAAAAATTATGCATAATTGTATTATATGAACAAACATACTAATTCTCAGATGGGAGTTATATGCAATATTAGCAAAGCAATAGCACTTAGACTTATATACCACTTCATAGTGCTTTACAGCACTATAAGGGAATAAACAGCTGCTTGTAAAAGTCTTAGGTCTTTTCACATAATGTTTATTTATTCAAGATAAGTTATATGACATTGTAAAGGTTACTATTCTGTTTGTACATTTTTGGCTGTCAGATGTTGAAAAATGATATCAGTGATATCCGTGGTGATAATGATAATGATTGATGTTTTTGATAATAAATAAGGAGTGGGCTTCAAATTTGAGTCTCAACTTAAATTTCTGTTTGAAAAGTCCAGTTATTTACATAGGAACAGTATTATTCTTCATGAAATTAATGTTGCAGTAGGTACACATTTCGTGTTTGATTATTTTTACTCTTTTCCCACATAATTATATTAGCATATGTAATTAAAATGAATAAACTGAAGCATTGAATTAAGTAATTTTCATTCCATGAATAAACTAGTGCAAGCCCTAGGAGCAGTAGCATACACCTTAAAAATCCAGAAGAATTTGACAGTTTCCTAGGAAAAATGGTAAAATATTTTGATTTGAATGTACTTTAGTTGCTATTTGTTTTTGAAGTCTGCATATTATCTTTAGATTGTCCATCCTACTCTATTTTCCCCAATATAAAAATGTCATAATATACCTTCTCTTTTGCAAATTCAGATGGATCTATAAAAATTTATAAAAACAAGAAACTAGAGCTTCCTTTTTAACACTCAACTGAGTCTGCAGTTCATTTTCTGAAAAACAACAAACTTGTCCTATTATTCTTTGATAAAACTTTCTTTTTCCTGGGTCAGCAAATTTCAAAAATCAAATGCCTCCTTAATGTTCATTATTACTTATAATGGATTATTTAATACTTCTAGTACATCCCCCCAAATAATAAAATATCCACATTGATCATAATTTAAGAATATTTTATACTTATTTTCAAGTCCATTAAAATTTGTCATTGCTAACAAAAATGTCCAGTTGTTTGACAGTCATGCTATGTGGGCAGTATGCTTACAATAAAACTTTACATAAAACTGCAAATACTATGATAGAATAGAATCTGAGATTATATAGTCCAGAAAGGGAGGGGGGTCTTTCACGGGTTTAAAAATATGTTGTAAATTAACATGCAAAACATTATCTAAATATTTCATTCAGATCAATCTAAATTATAGCAATGATGCATTTGTAAGGAACAGGCTAAGTCATATAATTATGATAAACATAATTAATTGGAATTTTAAAAATATATTACTGTTAATTCAGTCAAAATGTCCCTTTTAGAACAAATGTAACAATGTAAAAATTCAAAGCTGATCATCTTTTATTTCTTGTATACTAAACTGGTAAACATTACCAAATTTAAAAAAATGCCAAACTGATTTAATGATCAATATTCAATGATCAACTATATTTGATTTTTTTTCAGTTTAGCATTCTATGTACTAATTTATAATTAACTTTTACTCACTTTAAAAAAACAATAATGTATCATATTATTAATGCATTTTATTGTAATGCAGTACATTTTATTAGTATTATACCCAAACTTAATATTATTTCTATTTAAGATGAACAATGTTTTTACTAAAACTGCATTAAAATAAATATTAAGCAAATACTTTCCTTTCTTATGTCTGTATTCCATTTTCTATAACTTGATTAAGTATGAGAAATACACACATAATATGATTAAGTAGAGAAATACATACACAATCTCTCTCTCTCTTATACACACACAAACACAACTTTTTGAAAACAAACCCTTATGTACCTCATGATATTTTCACATTAAAAAACAATTTTTAAATATATTGGCTAATATTTTAAATTAGTTGGATTTAGTCACAATCTTATGCCATTTGCTATGTTCTATTACACCTTTGTATACTTTCCAAAACTGGTATTATTTTCCAATCTTCTGGAATAGTTTTAAAGTGGGAGGGGGATATATGTAGTGGAAATATTCATTCTGTTTTTGAATACCATTCCATAATAAGAATCAATAGAATTTAAGCCAGATTATAAAATTCCAATATTATTCAAAATCATTTTGTACTTCAAAATTTTAAAACATATAATTAATGTTATGAGATGATTCCAAATTACTAGAAAATAGTTATGTAATTTATTATCATTAAATAGAAAAGCTCTTTTTCCCCTCAGTACTTGGTATGATGCAGCATCATTTTTATTTATATTTTAAAAGAAACATGTTTAAAACAATTTCAATAAAACCATAAAATGATAATGGGCTTATACTGGAATGACTTATCTAATTAACATTGCATTTTGAAATCAGGTTTAAGTAGTAGATATTTTAATGGAGAAAAGATACAGATAAATTGGTGCTGCTGACAACGGCATAAACCAAATCATACTATCTTTCAAATTATCATATATGACTGAATTTCCTCCTTTTGCTCTTAATTCATCTGTAGCACATTAGACAAGGTAATAATTTATGATAATCATATGAAAATATACAATTAATATTCATCACCTCTAGTTTCTCATCACTTTAGATAATCAGTAATGCAGAGTGAAAATGCTGTCAGATTTCTAATTGCTTTGTAATGGGCCTGAAATAGGGAAATCATTAAAGACAAACAATCTGTCACTTGTTTGTTATTTTAACTATCTATCACTAAAAAAGAAACTCAGAAATTGCTAATGAGCTACAGATGATTTCACTGAATGTGCCCTGAAATTTATTTTAAACAATACTGTATTTGCCTAAGCAGTTCTCTAGACACAAGGTATACAAGTGTATGGACTTCAAAAATTAGCATTACAGTACATTGCTTGATCTAATTGTACTAGTTACACCTAGTACTAAACACATTTAATTTGTACTGTAAATCAGCACAATACTGATGGTACAGTACCAATTTTCAGTGGGGATCTCATTCCATATGACATCTGTAATGTCTGAGATCCATGCATTCAGAAGTTTGCAATTTACCTAAAGAGAAGGAACTGCTTCCTATGCCACTATGCAACTTACATTCACCAAATATTCCCTTCTTAAAACAGAGATTCTGAAATCTGAAAATATTGCAATAAAATAATACCATAACATATCTATGGAGATTCTTTAATATTTACTGATACTTTGTATCCTATTTCTTGTAAACTATCAGATTCAAAAAGGGCAAATAACCATAGATATGAAGTTAGGGAAGACTTCACATTTACTCCTCCCCAACTTAATTATAAAAAGAAAATTGGTAGTAGACACATAGAAGAATATCAGCTAAATGTTCTGGGAAAGGCATTTCTCATGTACAAATAATACAGAGAAGAATTGTTGCAATGGAAAAACTTCAGGAGTAGTAAAAGTCATGAAAGCCAGAAGAAGAAAAAACATGGAATAAGGCATGAGGCAGAAGAAATTTAATAGCGTATTAGCATATTAAGCATATTAAGCTGCATTTAAGATTGCTCTGTAAAATATTTAAAACATTGCCTACTTCATTTTCAAGAGCTATATTTTATACAAACTCTTTAAAAAACATGAAAGTGAAACTGAGACAGGAATTAGTAAACCTTTAGAGAAGAATATTTGCAGATTTAGAGTACAGCACTTCCATACAACTATTAGCTTTATGGCTCTTACTTTCTGTAGAAATTTGTGCAATAGAACTAAGGGCAAGGCAAGAGAGGTGACTACCCTTCCAATTGCTTTTGAATTGGGGAAGGACCATGGCAAGTTGCTACAGCCTTAGAAGGAGGCTAAGAATAGGTACTGCTTGTATCTATTCTTGTATCTATTCTGCCCCTATTGAATTTGCTTGGATTTACTGTTGAATTCTTTGGCTTTAATGTCAGTTATCTAATAATAAAGTCATTATTTATGCTACAAATTTTCAGAGTTTTAGTCACAAATTGATTTACTTCATATTTAAGAGGTCCGTAAAGATAAGTGCACTAGTATGCCTATCATCCTATCATAGATAGATAGATAGATAGATAGATAGATAGATAGATAGATAGATAGATATAGAAATAGAAATAGAAATAGAAATATAGATATAGATATAGATATATAGAGTTGGCAGATTTATAGCATCATAGCAAGAGAACTAAGTTAAGGATTAAAGAAGTGGCAGAGAAAAGCAGAACAATTTGACTGCTTATTTCATTCAAAAATGAATGACTTGAACTCATACAAAGTTAACTAATAAAGATATTAAAGATGCTGAACAGGTTTACTCTTCTCGGAACATACAGTAACCAAGAGACATTTTGGTTAGATTTATGAATTCAAATATAAAAGACAAAATTATAAGAAAAACACTGTACGGTGAACTGGAGGAGATTAAATGGGACAGTGAGGGAATATTATTTTTCAAAGATTTCAGTATAGCTATGTTATTGCAAGAAAGGAATTGACAGAAAAACTTATGCAGAATGAAATTCAAATCAAATGGGATGTTCCTTTCATGTTAATTGTTTTTGTGTCACAAGGACAAATTATTCAGCTTTGAAATGCAGTGTTTTTTGGCAGAACTCCCTAACAAGAGGTGAAGGAAGCTATCTGTGTCCTGGAATGTGGAAAAGAGGCTCAACTACACAATAGATAGATAAGCACACTGCATCGACCTGCAAAGTAGCAGAAATTATATTGACTGTTCCACTCTTTTTGAATCTTCAGGTTTAGAGCAAAGGGAAAAAGGAGGGAGTTAAATAAATAAAGGAAAAGAACTATATCAAGTAATAATAATGTAGGTAAAATTGTAGCTAAGCAATTACTGTAATTAAAACTGGGAGACTGGTGAGAGGGAGAAGGAACCTCAGTAGTTCTCTTCCTCTTAAACCATATATATGTCCTTAAAAAGACTTTGTGATTTTTTTCACTGGCGCTCTGAGTGGGACTGGAGGGCAGGGAAGTTGGGTGTTATGGTTTAATCTGGGGATGGGGTGAGGTAAGGGATAGGGGAGGGAGATCACTAAAGGGAGAAGAGAGACTGGGAAGAGGATATCTATGTAGTAAACAGAACACTAACTTTTTATATATGATTATTATACTACCAGGCAGTATGTTGATATATTTTGTGAGTAATCAGCTTTAAAAAATGTCCTAGATGTGTAATAATTTTTATTGCATAAAGAAATTATATTTTTACAAGTGCAGGTAATCAGTAAATAATGTAAAATCATTTATCTAAATGTTAAATTCTATTAAGAGGAAAAGGATTCTTAATTAAATTAAATCAGTTAAAACAGAGATCCCCAGACATTTGGAATTGGACCTTGAAAGCAGCTGGCTGATGCACATGCAGCTCAACTTGCACAAGCAGTGGGCTGGTGCGCATGTGCACAGGTCACTTTCGCAAGCAGCGGGCCAGTTCCCCTCTCCCCCTGGCCAGGCTGCCAAGCTGTAAAGATTGGGGACTGCTGATTTAAACTACATGTAGTTATGTTACAAGAAATATATATAACAAATAAGTCAGATGAAAGGTACTATAATGGATAATTTTCTAATAAATCAAGGGGAATAACCTTATTTTTAAAGTTGGTATACATTTCCAGGTTCAAAAGATTTAAAAGATAGGTGTGATAGTTATTTTTTTATAGAAGGAAAATTTGAGAATAAAACATTATCTCTAGCATCTATATACACTCCAAATTGGGATCAGATCAGTTCTTACAAAAGATTATGAATCAAAAAGAGTAACATCTTGGAGGGCATATACTCTTTATAGACTGAAAGATTTTTTATAACAATATAAATAGTAAACCTCTAAATAACATTCAGATAGAGCAACAAACAGATGATAAGCTACCATGGTTTTTTTGGCACCAACTTAAATCTCTTCTGGGCAATAGAAATATTAGAGCGTTATACAACTTTGAGAATATAAGACTTCATTATTTAGTACAATCAAAAAGGATAACTTCACACATGTATAGGTTACTACTGCAATTAAAAATCCATCATATGGATTAATTAAAGTTTGGGATACAGTTCTTGGTAATTTGAGACAGAAGACAAATTGGCAGCAATTATAGAACCACATGTTTGTGGTTCTGGTGCAGCTGACCACATGGAGTAGCGGGGGGAGAGTTTATGCCTTCTCTTGGGCTCTGCACTTGACCTTTCTGTTCCTGTGCAAGAATATGTATTCTATTGGCTGTTGTCAGATTCCCATGGGGCCATGTAGGGGTTGTGCAGGGGTCATGTCTGGCTCTATAGGCAAGGTACAAATCCTAGGTGTTTGTCTAGGTTTGGTTGAAAGTTTCTGAGGGTGAGGCAATGAGGGGGTGTTGGCAATTCCTATTGTGGCTGAGGGCTAATCCTATCTTTGTTGGATCTTGCGTGCAGGTATTTGCTTATGGATAGTGCTACCTATCTCTTTGACATCTGCTGTAGGCTATTAAGGAAGTGGGGAACACTTTCTCCCTCTAAAGAAACAAGTTTCTCCATTTCTCATCCAGGAAAATATAATATTCTGCCTTTTTAATATTTCTCAAAATATTTTATTCTTCTAGGAGAGGGGTGGGTGCTAACTTTCTACAATAAGTTTTGCCATGTATTGTGTATGTTTAATATCAGCAACTGATTCAGCCTTTTGCATGGCAGAATCTAGAAATTAGTCACTGGAGCTGGGACCATTCTTGAAATTAATTTAAAATATTTTGATTTCCATCGCTAAGGATTTTTAAAACCAAAGTTTATAAATTTATTTTATTTGAATGTTACAAGCTGCCTCTTGCCATTGATAATGTCATATAAAATGTTGATATTATTAAATAAGATAGCCAGTTATTCTAAGTCTAAGTTTGGAATGGTGGTTAAGGCATCATGCTAGAAACTGGGAGACCATGTGTTCTAGTCCCATTTTAGCCATGAAACCAGCTGGGTGACCTTGGGTCAGTCATTCTCATTTAGCCTTAGGAAATAGGCAATAGTAAACCACTTCTGAAAAATCTTACCAAAAAAAACCCTGCATGGATTTACCTAGAAAATCACTGGCTGGATAATTCCAAGATACTTACATATGGGGGGAAAACACACACAGACACACACACACACAAATGCTACCATATAACAGTGGGGGATTAATTTTTTTTTACTACTGGTTCTGTGGGCATGGCTTGGTGGGCATCGATACTGTAAAATCTGCATTCCCACCCCACTCCAGGGGAAGGATACTGCAAAATTTCCATTCCCTCCCCACTCCTGGCAGAAGGTTACCACAAAATTCCCATTCCCTCCCCACTCTTGGGAGAAAGTTACTGTATAATCCCATTCCCTCCCCACCCCACTAACCTGCTTTCCAGCTCTGTTCTCCTGTACAGGGCAACAAAAGAAGACCCAGCCAATCAGCTAAGACCCAGGAGGCAGAGAATAGATGGGGGCGGGACCAGTCAGAGGTGGTATTTGCCAGTTGTCTGAACTACTCAAAATTTCCGCTATCAGTTCTCCAGAACTGGTCAGAACCTGCTGAATACCACCTCTGCCATAGACCAGGTACTACAGATATGAAAAGTTAAGCATATACAAATAGTACAGCAGATCAGATTGATCAATTCTTTATTTATAAATTTATAGCTTAGTCCTGTAAAAAGTGCAATAAGTCTAGAGAGCATCCAGTTCTTTGTTTAGTGATAATACTTATATCTCTAAAAGTGTGGGGTGGGAGTTTGCCAGAAGGAAATAACTTTATCACATAATCCTCTTAAATGAAAGAATGACTGGTTTTTTTGATACTTGTGGGCCAACAATGTATAATCTTCCACTGGATTTCTGACCCTGGAACTGAAATGAATCTATGTGGTTTCTGTTCATCAATAAATGGACCCTCTTTCTAATCAGCCTACAGATTCCATTTTGTCTCCAGTGCCTTTCTTAGAACTGAACCAGATAGATATTTCTTCCCGCTACAAAAGGGGCAATAGCTGAAGGACCGTGCATATTTTATTGCCATTTAACATATTTGACATGCTTTCCCTAGTCTACTAGTTACTTAAATTATTACCTTTTTTCTCCAATTAATTATGTTTCTTAAAGACATATCACCCCAGCTTGCTTTGCCTGGACTACTGGGACAGGGCTGCAAAACCATGAAGACATCATTCCTCTTTGAGGCCCCATCAGGTCCTCAAGTCTCAGGAGAGACCTTTCCGTCAATAGGAAAACAGTCTCTCCTCAAGGTCTTCAGATCTCCAATGGATCCAGATGAAAGTCATCTTCAAAACAGCACCTCTTGAACAAGATATGAGCAGGTAATAAATCAGCTCAGTTCAATTCTTGAAGGGATCTGACAGATGAGGTTACACTAGCTGTGTAAATAGATTAAATGGAAATATCCTTGCACCCAATGAAATCTGTTTCAAAATATTTATCTAACAAGAATTGTCTACTGAAAATAAAGAAACATTATCAGCTTTGTTTGTACCACAACAAGTGACTATTTGGCACATTTCTTTTTAACGTTACGGAGACTAGTATTTTCCTTTCAAATTATATCTCACATTTTTCACTTTTCAGACACATAAAGGCACCGCAATAGAAACATTGATTTCAGTTTTTAATGTGTTAGCCAGGTGTACTCCTACATAGCAGAGTGAAGCACTTCCTTAGTAACAAATCAGCCCAATGGTCCAGAACAAGCTTTTCCCCATCAACCTCTTTTTCATTTTGAAAAATGGAAAACTAAAGCTCACATTTTGGAGCATTAAATTGCTCTAAAATATAGAAAAATTGCTCTAAAATATATTTAAGACATCTGGAAGAAAATATATTCAGCCCCTCACCCTTTGCAAAGGCTTCAACACAGTTGCTGTATTTTCAACTTCACAACAACAGACTACTGAAATAAGATTGCATAAGTTTAAAATATCAGATAGATGGACAGTACTAACCATACCAAGATTACATTCAGGTTGTACAGATACACTACCAGAATAAAGGCCTGGAATAAGCCCTCCTCTGCTCACTATCTACAGGGCAAAATATGATGTGTATGTTCTCTTTCTCCTGTATAGCTGCCCAAATTTTAGTGAGGCTAAGGTAAGATATGATGAAAATCCTGAATATCTGAGAAAAGCAGGATGCTATATATTTTTGGGTTGGGACTTCAAGTGTGCCAAGAAAAGACTGCATCCGTGAGCAGGTAAGGAACAAAAAGCTTTCTTGCCAATATCTTAAGAAAAGCTACTGGGAAGTTCAAGCTTTTGCAGTTAATGAAAGTCTTATTTGACACAGATGAAAACTTGAATAATGCAAAGAAATAAAACAATCACTTACTATCGGTTGCAGCGGCATGACTGTTCTGAATGGTTTTTGGTTGCTATGGTGACAGCGTCTCTCTCTCTCTAGCTGGACTTGCGTTCCTGTGAGTGCAGTCAGTCTTTGGGGCCTGGTAGCAAACAGCAACCGTAGCTGGAATGTTCCTAGCAACAGTACAGCAACAAATGATTTAAAACTGTGTCTGCTTAGCACTTTTCCCCATTTGGCAGCATCATCTGCAAAGCTGCACTATAATCCAGTTTGGTGGATTATAAAAGTTATTTATAATCAATTGCTGTTCCAGTCCATTCATAGTAGCCTCCTCCTGCGGGTTTTTTGTGACATCTGGTTATATTGTTACATCATAAAATGCCTCTTCTCAGGTACTAGGATTTTTTTTCATTTGTTTTGTTGGTTATGGAGTATCTGGTAGAAATCAGTGTTATTAGAAGTTGGAGAAAATACATGTATTTACAATCATTTCAGTATTCCTCTCGTTCTCATTTCTGTCAATATTAGCTCCAAAACCACTTCTTGAGTTCTCTATATAATTTCCCTTGCTTGTATGAAATATGTTACCCATTAATTTTCAAAAAAAAATCTCTTTAATAAGCTCTCTTGGACTGTACAAAATATGACATGCCAAATATATTTATGTTCCTTGCTGTAGTAAAACTGCTAATATAATCAGTAATAGCTTTTGGGGTAATTCCCTCTAAAACTAATTGGGCCTGAATAACTATTCCACGAAGAGAAATTTGTCACCTATAGACCATTGATAATTATGGCATGCCAGATCCTTAAGAATATTACGTTACAGAGATGCACATAGACAACTGCAAGAATGTATGAAATTGTTGTGTAATGGTTTCTAACTTACATTTTACTCTAGGATCTTTTAAGAATTCTCAAGAATGCAACAACCTTTTTGAGAACAAATAAAATCCCCTATTTGGGGTAATGGCATAATATGTTACCTCTGTTTCCCTTAAGCTCCTGGCAGCTTAAGGGAAAGTGGACATAATAGAACTTTAAGAACATAGGCACTGATCTTGCAGCAAACATATATGTTTGGAATCACTGAGTGGTAAAATAAAATTATCTTCCGCTTCTAAATAAAGGTTCACTACATCCTTACTTTGTAAACCAGTGTTGATGATCACCAATTTCTGTGAATGAAATCAGATTATGATATTAAATAAGTGAGAGGTCCTTGGCTACATATATTCTTCTTTATTGGTATAAAGAAATCTCCATCATTTACAAACTTGCTTGGTATATAAAATCATAACTCTGCTACCTTTAGCAGCTCGCAGTATTTACTCATTTCTCTGCCACACAAATGAACATATGATAGTATAACTATAGGATTCACTGTATAAGCTCAGTGCAAGTTAAACCAGTGTTACAGGACTACTGTCACACATCCCTACAAGACAACGTAATAGGAGAATGTTATTCTACAGTGACAGAAAATCAGGAGTCTGGTACCACCATTTTTTCACAAATAAAATTTTATTAAAAGACATTGACTTTCATAAGTTGCAACTCACTTCATCAGATTTTTCGAATGGTTAGGCCAGGGGTCCCAAAACTTGGCAACTTTAAGACTTGTGGACTTCCACAAGTCTTACGGTTGCCAAGTTTGGAGACCTCTGGGCTAGACTGATGTAAGATTTAAAATGGGGTGAGGTGGGGAAGAAGGGAGGAAGATAGGTTGCATTTGTTGAGACTTTCTGAGATTGCTTGAAATCTTTTGATGCAAGTTGAATAAAGATAAAGCCTTAACATTTGTCAGTCCGAAAAGTTGTACTGGTTTCTTGACGTCTCTGCAAACTGAACAAGATTTGGCAATATCATCTCTCAAATCTCAGCCTCTTTAATTGGGGCTGGAAGCATGAAATGACAGGTTGTATAGCTCTACCTGAGGTTCATATAAAATCCCAAGCCTCTAACACATCGTTCTTTGCGATGTTTAAATCAGTGGTTAACAGCAGTCAAGAGTTTGCCGTATAAAATACCAATTTCATTAAAAATCCCAATCTCATGACTGCTACATTTACAGCAGTCAGAGTTTACAATATAAAATCATTAATCTCACGGAAAATCCGCCTTAGTAGTAGTAAAACACACAGACAAGACACATAGAGTCCTTCCCCCCGCCTCTGAACCTACCCACGTTCTTCCCAGCTCCTCAGCGCAAAATACTCTTTTCCCCGCATAAAGACTGCTAAGCTTATAGTAGTAGGCTATCCTTGCTGGCCACGCCTCTCCTCCTTCCTGCGCCAATCAGGCGGGTGTGGGGGCAGGACCTCCTTGCGAGAGAGCGCTGCCGGAAGTATCGCCTCGTCCCTTCTGCTTGATGCTGGTCTTTTTTTTAAAATTTTGCTGCTGGAACCCCCCAAAAGGGGGACCATTTCGGGATTCCCCTCCCCTCCGATCCAGGCCATAGAGAGCGGGAGTACCGTGAAAGCCGGACTGGACGTTTGGTCACCCGGAAGAAGAGGTATGGTGGCCACGTTTGGCGTTTTAAACTACGATAGAGACTGACTTGTATCTCTAGAAAGGGCTTAATTCTCCTTTACTTCTTGTTCCTTTCGGTATGAGGAAGCGGCGAACTTTCCGGGCAGAAAATATAATGTGCATTTATATATACCATAATGCAGAATCCTGGATTCCGCCTTCAATAGCTACTTTCCAGAATTTCAAGTCATCGGCGTACCTATTCTTCAAAATTTGCAAAAGCCTCGTTTCCTTATCTCAATAAAAGCTTTGCTTCCAGTCCCACCTCACCACCACCGACCAAATCATTTCTTTAAATTAATACACCGGAGCGTTTTGCAATAGATCTGACTCAGAAAATATGCACGTATATAATGAGGCCTGTTTAGAGTTGCATCACAGTTTGTATCATACACGCACCTTGACGTTGTACTTTCTAAACCATCTCTGTTGGGTGTTTTATTAATATTAATTAATCATGCTCTAGCAGAACAAACTAGCCCTAGTGTCTAAAAATCAAGAATCAAAATCTAAAAACCTGAAGCTAAGAAACAGTTTCGCAAATGTGACATGAATAGCTACATAAATTGAAATAAGATTGTTTCTTATGATATTAGTAAGTCTACATTTCCAGGTATTCTTTTTATATTAACTTTTTCCTGCACTCTTTTCTTCTATAAACCACTACAATGCTTTTTTCTAATTTCACTTCCAAACTTACACATCATTCAAAGATATTTCTTCCATCCCAAAATCCTGAAATGCTTAATAAATGTTGTAAAGTGAGGGATGATCTATCCCTGAGTAAAACTTCGAAAACTCTTGAATTAGGAACCACAACTCTTGAATTAGGAACCACAGTGTTTGCCCCTTGTCTTAAATGTGAATCTCAGAATCTTAGATACTTTTCCGTTCCCTTGCTAAAAAATTCCTCTGCAAGTTAATTTCCTATTACGATATGTGGCCTTGACCGCTCTGCTTAACAGAATAGTAGCTGATTGCCTGTGATATTCCAAGTTGTATGTATGCACATGCGATGTACACAATTCATATTAGTTTAAGAAAAAATATTTGGCTAGATAATTTTTTATTGTGCTGGGGTAAACAAAAATGTAACAAAATGTAACATTGTCTTGATTACAGTAGACAGCTATCAAGTACTTTTAGGGAATCTAAAAGTACAGCGGATAGATATAATTACACTTGTCCGTTTTGTAATAGCCATACTAGTAGTTGTTGATAACACATTTCATTACGTCTCAGGTTCTAGTACAGTATAACAATGAACATTTGTCTTAGTCTGCATTTTACATCTGTACCAATAGCTTTTTTTGTCTTGATTGGCTGGCAACATTGTGTTTCCTGTATTGGAGGCTTTTAGTACGGCTTGGCTCTGAGTAAACGGACGGCTATCATTTATCAAAAAAGCTACAAAACAGACAGAAGATATTAGAAACACCAATCAAGCAGAACACAGCAAACTCCAAGACCAATAAACACAGACCAAGACTCCCAACCAATCAGGATGAAGAAAAAACCATTCTGGCACAGCAGTAGGCTTGCCCCAAATTTAAAACTGAAACAGCTGTGAAAGTCTCACTCGCAGACGAACACAATACAGAAGCCTGATGATGACAGATGAGATTCTGCTGAAATGTTGCTACAACTTTAAAAGCACAACTATAATGACGTGGGAAAATACCCGAACAAAGCTGAATACCATACATACATATATACATACATACATACATACATACATACATACACACACACACACACACACACACACAAACTATAGTATGTTTCACTCATATGGGCTTCGTATCCTCTTGGAAATTTCAAAGTCGACTTGAGAACTATATTAAATTCTTGCCTTTCTCAGCCTGGGTTCATAGCTTCAGGAATTCTAACCCTTATATTAAAACAACCAACTTTTTTTTCTGCTAACAAAGGGAGAGTCTAGAAGCCCATTTTTCAGCCTCCTGCAGAGGCTTCCCTCAAGCCTCCAGGAGGGCGAAAACGGCCTCAAACGAGCTGAAAATCATCTGGGAGGCGCGCACATGCACAGTGCAGGTAAGGGAGGTATGTGCGCAGGGGAGCCAGGGTGCATTGCATCGTAGGTGCTGGCATGCACATGCTTTTGGCACATCACAACAAAAAGGTTTGCCATTGCTGGTCTAGAGTAATCATATTCTGTACACAACTCAATATATGCATCTCTCCCTTGTGGAAATATATATTGGCAGTGATATTAAGTGTAATTGTCCCAATTAAGTGTAATTGTCATTCATGGATATGAAGGCTTGAAATGTTTTGTGTTCTTGAAATATTCTGAATTTAATATTGTTTTGTTGGTTTGAAAACACATTTGGGGTTTAAAACACTTGTGTAATAGTATGTGGGAATGACCTTGAGGGAGGAGAAGAGATACTACCTAGGAAACAAACAAAAATGTAGAAGCAATTGCTTAACCAGCCAAGAAAAAAAAAACTTTAAAAAGATCCGCCTAACACATTGGACTGTTGTGACAAAGTGACAGTGGGAGATTTGTATTTTCAGACTTGCAAGATTTTGTTTAATGTAGCTTTATAATAAAGTAGAATAAGCTCATGTGATTGTGTTTCCTGTTTGGATTATCTGGGAGAGCTGACAAAAAGCCAGAATTAGCTATTTCAAATTTTAGAACATTTCTAATGTATACATACACCAGACCTCAGTTTTGGCATATATCACTGTCAGATCCAGGTTCTATAGAACAAGGAATCACAACACCAACTTTTCTTCCAGTCTCTCTTCATGAAGTAAAATAATACTTAGAATGTATGAAAGTACTCCCTGGGTTCCAAGGTTGAATTGCTAAGTTATATACAGATAGTCCTTGTTTACCGACTGCTCATTCAGCAACTATATGCAATGGTTCTCAAAAACCTGTGATACAATGTCCCCATTGTCATGTGATTATGATTTAGGTGATTAGCAACCAGAGTAATGGTACATTTATGATGGCTGCAGGATCTTGTGATCTCAAGATCACCATTTTCAACTTTCACAGATGTTTTTTGACAAGCAAAATGGAGAAGACACAACTCGCGGTCATATAAGATGCTTAACGACTGCGAATGATTTGTTTAATGTAGCAAAAACTGACAGCATAGATGGGCACATGATGTTTCACTCTACAATCTCATCACTTAGCAATGAAGTTGCTGGTCCCAATTGCAGTCAATGAGGACAACAGTATTTTTTTTGCTATAACTGTTTATTGAATGCAGATGTTACTAATTCTGGAATACAAGATGACATAAAGTTTCAATTCTCTATTAGTGTGTTTTACTGGGAAGTAGTCTTAGATAAATTGTATCTATGGAAATGATGTGACAAAAATAGTTGAAATTCATGGTTTGGATGGAGCTGAAAGTTCAGTGGTTAATTTGGGTCCCACAAGATGGTGTTCTGGTTAAGCTCTGTGTGTTTTTAGGGGAGATAATAGCAGTTTCTTAAGTCTTATGTGATTCTAATTCCTCACCAAGGACTTTTCAAACTCTTTTCTTATCTCTAAGTGGACTTTGCAAAAGTGGACTTTTTTAGCAATTGGGATAAGCACTGTTAAATGGAGGAAGTGGCTTCCAAGAGCTTTCATTGCATTGGAGTTCTGGAGATTTGTTCTTCAAGAGTTCAGTTCCTTGTGTAATTGTCTCCCTGGTCCCAGTGGCTAATGAGATGCTGTCATGATTGCTTCACATTCAAAGCCTTTTTTCTTTCTTTGCCATTCATTAATGTAATGAGCTGTTAGCCACTGCCTGACATGAATTGTATTATGTATTTTACTACTTCAAGTCCTTGGGATTGTCTTTTTCCCCAGTGTAGTTGATTAAAAGTCAGCACTTTTGCATGTTGGTATTTTTCTCTCCATTTTTAATCTTAAAACTAGTTTTATAAGAGTTTATTTTTAAAAGCAGCATACAAAATATACTAAACAAAGCTGCAGTCCTTTTTATGCTTTCTATGGGGTAAATCAATGGGATTAATACTTTGTAATATACACCATCTTGAGTGTTTATTCAAAGAAATTTTTTCAATAGCTGGAATCCAAAGCACTGGCTTTTTAGACACTTCTAATGCTAGTCTACTTGAAAGTGTCTATCAGTTTTGAAGTACCTTCCCTTTTAAAAATCCTATTCAGGGTTATTGTAGCAAAAAATCAAATAAAAAGCTCCTTTGAGCACAAGAAATGAATTACATAATTTTATTGAATCATGGCAAAACTACTTAGGAATTTTTTTTCTAAAATCTCCTTTTATTTTACTCAAAATATTTCAGCATTAATTTTTAGCTTTTGCTGACTTAAAGTCATGGTTATAAAATAATTGTTTACCTTTTGTGAAATCTGTTTTTAATTTTATTTATTTTGGCCTGCACAATATTTTTGTCAATTTAATGGGCAGGTTTTCTGTTACTTTAACCTTAGTGTGCTTGTAATACTGTTCCTACTATTTCTCTTCCTAATTTCAGTTATAAGCATTCTCCATAGTAGTTTAGCTATATTGTTCATAAGATGGCAATTACAATTCCGATATATCCTTATAGGAAAAACTGCAGCTGTTGGTTTTCAGAATATGTATAGAAAAATATATCTGTTGGGGAAAAATTGATCCCTCCCTTTGTAGTAATTTGACCCTTCTGTTCATTTAAAATGTCAGAAATACCTTGCTTAATTTTTTGAGTCATGCTTGGAAACATTAGTTTTTTTCATCATTTTAAATTAACACTTACTTTTGTTCTAATAATTAAACAGAAAACTGGAAATACCTAATCATGCAATGGCTTTTGAAGACATACCAAAAAAGGACTGGTATAGCATCCTGGGTGCAGAACCTTGTGATAGTTTAAAAGAATTGAAAAGGAAATATCAAAGGCTAATATTGTTGGTAAGTAAATTTTATGTCTTTGAAAGGCAAAGTAATTCATTTACAAATACTTGATTGATAACTATCATATAAACAGAACAGATATAGCAGGTATTGGTTATATTATACACATATCTCTTACTAATTGAAACTGAATATTATTTCTCCCTCCAACCTCCAGGAAAACCATGATATTCTATAACTTTCTCTACATTCTAAAAATGTACAAGAAATTAATTGCTATTTTTTTAATCATGTGAAATGAAAATTAGAGGAAAGAACTATGTTCAGACTTATAAATAATTCTTTGTCTTAATTAAAGAAAATGCCTGACCTTTCTTTCTGAATTGTGGCAGCATGAAATGAATCAATCAGTGTTTGTGACTTTACAATTTGCTACCATGGAAGCAATTATAATGTCAGTAGTACTAGATTGGCATCACTGGATAAATTAAGCATAAGACACTGACTGAAAAACAAATGAATCCCCCCCATTCCTAAAAGTGTATTGTTCAACTGCAATAATATGATTAAAAAACAAGTACGTAAAGTTTTCTTAAGTGTGCCATCTATTTGTACAATCTATATCAATGAAATGTGAGTTTTTGTATTTATTCAGTATAAAGTATACCACTATATCATAGCATAGATTGATTTATATGTTGCTGTAAAGTTGGACAGACTAAGTTAAGGGAGTGAAGTTTTGCAAGTTTTGCACTACAGGTTTGCGTGGTTCTGTCATATCTGAAGATACAACTTTATAATTCATTGCTGTAAGGTGTTTTCATCTAAAATTGCTTAAGGGCATTAAATATTACAATTGCCACTGAATCTATGAAACTGTTCTATTTCTTCAATACTTCAAGATAAATACTTCAAAAGTATTTATTTACCTTTTTCTGCCCTATTGTTAGATAGCTACAATCCCATCATAAAATAAAAGCCTTTACAGACTTGACAGCTTTCCTAAGTCCAGCTGAACATAAAGTTTAGCTCAGAATGCTTGGAATTAAATTATTCGCTCTATAGAGATCAATTAAATTACATAATGCAGTATGAAGAAAACATGCTGCTCCTCCTAGAAGTTAATTTTCAACCTTTTTTTCGAAGCAAGTATTGAAAACAATTATACATGCATTTAAATTAGTTCCTCTGATACCACAAATAACTTGCAGTAATCAACAGAATAGAAATATTGAAAAACTAGGGTATATTTGGGAATAGTTTGTAAAATATGAATTTTCAGGGTTTTTTTTACAAATTTAAAAGGATAATCTCTTTTGAATGAACAAAAATAACAGCCCAGTGAGAATGGACCATATTCAGTGTCTTAAAAAATCTGAGGAAGACCTGAGGAACAGGTAGGAGAAAGTTTGGGGAAAAAAGGAGTTTACATGCTTGTTCAGTAAGCTTGCATAATATATCTACTAGAGTATTCTAAATGGTGCATTGATTTGGAGCACCTGTCATAAAGTATCTCTAGCACATTTAATTTTTCAATCTGTTCATAGTATTCAAAATTACATATGAACACAGTGCTTGTTGTGTGATGGATTGCAAGTATCTCTTGCCAAACAGTTGTTGCCAAGAAATAATTTGAACCAATAAACTGGAAATCTGCAGCCATGTTATTTAATCTATAGCAATATACATACACACAATTACTTTTAATGTACACTGTATATAATATATATTAATATATTTATTAGTAGGTGATGGTATATTTATCTCTTGGTGGTATAATTCAGAGACACTTAATTTTTGGTTTTGAATAGTTTGAATCAACTACTACTTCTGTGTATTTCCTGTATATATTTTTTCATTCTCACATTCCATATAATTCCATAGGAATACAAATCTAATATTTGTTGAAAAGACAAGGCCACTTAGATGGGGGTAGAAGATCAGCTTCCTTGGGGAAAAATGAAGTATACACCATGCTTACAATCATAGATGCATTTGGGATTTGAAAACTTTGCATGTCTATAATAGATAGAGGAATTGCATCCTGTAATGTAGAATATGTAAAAATGTTTATGCTATATAATCGGAATGAGAGAAACTCATTTTTACAAAATAGCCAAGGAGAAAGTAAAAAGTAGGTAATCCCAAACAAGAGATTGGCTAGGCCTAGAAATAGGGCATTCTACACAGTAACATTTTTGTAGTTCCCATTTGCCAATATATGAAGTTATTAAGAGATCATGGCATTTTTATGTATAAAATTTATTATTTGCTTTTATATCCTAGCTTTTCTCTTGAGACTTCAGTGAAGAGTACATAGGTGTCGTCCCTTCATTCTCACCACACAGCAATAATTCTTTGAAAGAGGCTGGAGTAAGGCAGAATTAATGGCTCAAAGTTACCCATTGCGTTTCCTATTAATTGGAGGCTTGAGCCTGTCTTGTACAATATGTTAATTGAACTTACAGGTACACGCATGAATATTTAAGAATAGATACTGAGAAGGGAACATGATTTAGATATTAAAAACTACATTTGAAGTTACAATTGCATCTGTTTACTTTTTTCTTTCTTGATAATTCCCATCTTTTTCTAAGCAAGTGGCTGTTAAAATTTAAATTGCTGTAATGGCCAGTTCTGAAATTACAAAGTCAGAGTACTTGAGTCTTCCTAAAACCAGGGGTCTGTCTGACAGCCGGATTGTTGTTCAAGTTGATAGCCTGTCTATTTGAAAGTAATAGACAGGCAGAGTTTAGGGTGGTAAAATCACATGTCCAAGTATCTTATCACAGCTGGTGGATCTAAATTTAAGTCTGTAAATGCTTCTACTAGTTAATGCCATGGAGCATCTCTTATGTTTAATAGAGTTTTAATATACATATTCTTCAATTGTGATTCTTCAGGTTATGCAATTTAAATAATTAGTGCTTACCTATGATTGGGTTTATGATTATAAGAAGTAAAGCTGAGGAACAGGTAAGGAGAAACTTTGGGGGAAAAAGGAGTTTACATGCTTGTTCAGTAGGCTTGTATAATATATCTACTAGAGCAGGGGTCGCCAACCTTTTGGACCTCAGGGACCACCAAACTCATAATTTTAGATCCCAGGGACCACTAACCGGTTCTGTGGGTGTGACCTAATTTGTGGGTGTGGCTTGGTGGTCATGAGACTGGCTGGGCATGGCTTGTATGTAAATATTATAAATATTTATATAAATATTGATTTTTTTATTAAAAAAGAGCAACTTTTACCCAAAACCAGGCAAAGCAGGCAGGCAGATTAAGTTGCTCACAGAATCATTCAGTGATCTATCTATCTGCCATCGGCTAGCTCAGTCTCTCAAATTGCTTGCCGTTGAGTCTGCACTGAATTTGCTTGCAAGCAAACCTTCAGTCTTAAGGGAGGTTTGGCTCTGCTGAGCCAAAGTACTAAAGACTAGCTAGAAAGCAAGAAATCCAACCATTTCCTGCTTCCTAGCTAATCTAAATCTCCCGGCACTGCAGAACAGATGATGGTCGGAAAAGGAAAAATAACAATTTAGCACGCAAGTTTACCGGGTAAGGAGTAAGTGGGCGGGGAGTGTTCCTGCGGGCCATGTGGGTGGCACAGTTTTGTGTTTATGTGCAGCCTGGATTAATTACTTTGTGGGGATGCTCTGGGGGTGAGATTTCTCGGTGGTCCACCAAAATTTTCTCACGGCCCACCGGTTGGAGACCTCTGTACTAGAGTATTGTAAATGGTGCATTGATTTGGAGCACCTGTCATGAAGTATCTCTAGCACATTTAATTTTTCAATCTGTTCATAGTATTCAAAATTACATATAAATACAGTGCTTGTTGTGTGATGGATTGCAAGTATCTCTTGGCAAACAGTTGTTGCCAAGAAATAATTTGAACCAATAAACTGGAAATCTGCAGCCATGTTATTTAATCTATAACAATACACATGCAGATAATTACTTTTAATGTACTTCTTAGTAGATGATGGTATATTTATCTCTTGGTGGTATAATTCAGATCACTTAATTTTTGGTTTTGAATAGTTTGAATCAACTACTACTTCTGTATATTTCCTGTATATATTTTTTCATTCTCACATTCCATATAATTCCATAGGAATACATGGGAAAATATTTCATAGAAATCATTTTTAATGCCTCCTCAAATTTCAGTCTAATCTATAGGGGAAAAGAGGGAAACGGAGGACACAAGCACTGTGGTTGAGAACTGCTTATTTCTGAAATCATTCATTTTCCATTTTTTACTCATTCTCCCATATTGCTACACAAAAAAGTTCTTCTGTGGACTTTTTAATCAGTAGTGTATGAAACAATGTTCTTTTTAATAGTTTAGTATAAACTAAAATTTATATGTATGGCATTCAGCTTTGTTCGGGTATTTTCCCACGTCATTGTAGTTGTGCTTTTAAAGTTGTAGCAACGTTTCGGCAGAATCTCATCTGCCATCATCAGGCTTCTGTATAGTGTTCAAAATTTATATGACTATAGTTTTCCGTTCCTTACCATTTACACTGCTTCTGGCCATCAATTGCTTTTTTTTCCACAGTAAGTTTTTTATTTTATTCATAATGATAAGAAAATTCAAAAAAAGAAAAAACTATAGGAACATCCATTTATGAATTAAAAGATAACATCAAAATATAATTCTTGCTTAATTATCATGAGAATATTTTTTGTAGAAGTTCTCCGTTGAACAAGATCCAAGAGGTTGATAATTTTATGGTCACTATAACATAGAAATAAGTGACAGTTACTCTTGAATAAACAAATGCTTAACTGGTGGCAGCCACTCGCTTAACAGAAAATTGTGGGATGATTTCTCATTAATTTGATCTTTTCAAAATCAAGTTGGAATAGAATATGTAGTTCTACAGTTGCTCCAATCTTACATCTTCTGTTACCTTCCCAAAAAGATAATACCCTGTTTCTCCAACAATATGGCCTCCCCCAATAGGAAGTCCCAGCATGTTTTATAGGCGTGAAATGAAATTAAGCCCCTCCCCCCAAATTAAGGCCTATATTAAAACATGCAAAATGGGGGGGAATGGTGGGGGGGCTTGCCGTTAGGAAGTACTTTTGTTGCACACCCGGATATGGTGCTGCCTGCATTGACCCCGATACGAAGTGCCCCACCAACACCGAGGTCAACACCCAAGCCATCGCCGCCCGCCCGAAGATGCAAGGGGGGGGAATTAAGTCACCCCCCAAAACAGACGGCCTAGCCATTTTTTCGGGGCTCAAAAAACAATAAGACTAGGCCTTATTATATGAGAAACACGGTACTAAAATATGATATTAGTAAAAATTAAAATGATATGTAAATGTTAGAGGTAATTGGTTTAAATTAATAGCTTTGAACAGGCAGCTTGAAGTCCCTTTGTTCCTGTGTCAAGAAATCAGAGCTAAAACAGGAGTTAGAAACTTGGAGCCCTCCCAGTGTTGTTAAACTGTAATTCTCAACATCCTATGTTATCAGTTATGCTAGTTGAAACTGCTGAGTATTATAATTCAGCAACATTTCAAGGGCAACTGGTTCCCATCCCTGATATAAATACATTCTTGATAAAATGTTACTATAGCCTCATTTTGTTTTTATCTTACATTAAAAACAATGTTACACACATACATCACACATTAAACATAGGTTTCCTTCTTTTAAAAAAAATAAATCTGATAGCATTCTACTTTAGCGAAGAAAAAAGATTTATCCACTTCCTTAGTTACTCCGTGTGTCAGGATAGGGCTGAAAAATTATAGTAGTTATTATATAATGCCTTTTTCTATAGAATTCAAGTTGCATTCTTATAACTAGTATGATGAGAGATAGAAGTTGATTTCATATACAGTATCGAGTGAAGCCATTGTTTTATGGAATTTTGATTTATTGAACAAACCACAATTGGATAGGGTGATATAATGTGTTAATCCACTATTGAACAAGCCACATGATAGTTTAATGCAGTATGTGAATGAATTTACTGTGTAATCTAAGATTCTTCCGGTACTTTTATTGGTTTCATTTAATCTAAAATCAGATCTTCCCAAACCTGACCTGGCATTTGAACAACAATGTCAAACTGAATTTCTGGTAGGGATCATAACAAACTACAGAACCATTTCTGGGCTGCTGTTAGAAATATTCTAGATACCTGGCAAATAAAGTCTCTCAGATATGCTTCAAGTTGGATGGTGACTGGAAAAATCCTCTCAAGAGGTTAGTAGCAAAGTATTGTGTGATTAACGAGAATCAGTGTGAGCCTGTCTGAGGAGATAGACAAAATTCTTGGGAATGCTAAGTCAATGACCTGTTTGTTAGATCCATGTTATTTATTAATAAATGGTAGTCTTGGTGCTTTGAAGGAGGCAGTGAAGGAGGCTTCACTTCTCAAGAGCACTTCATTGGACACAACCGTACTAGACAATTTCCAACCTTTTAGGGGAGGTTATTAAAAAGTTAGTTGGCTTGTTGTAGCTTCAGACCAACCTAAAAGAATAGATCCTTTTCATTCAGGTTTCAGGCCAATGCTAAGGCAGAAGTGGTCATATTTGTTAATGACTTCTGGCAAAATTGGGATAGGTTGATCCCAGCAGCTTTCAGTATTCAGCTGGTGCTGAGCGCAAAGAGAGATCAACTCTAAAGCTCCTAATGTGTAGGGTATCTTCAGGCTGAATACACTTACCGTCTTCTGTTTAACAATTCCATGAGAGTACTAGGTGCAATTAACTGTTAGTTTGAGGTCAAGTACCATTAGTATGAGGATGATATCCAGAAACAGCAAATTGCTCCATAATGCAGTGGGCAATTATAGGCATGTCGTGTACAATGGTTACCAGTAGACTTCCAGTTGCAATTCAAGATGTTGGTTATCCTCTACAAAGCCCTTCATGGCACAGAACCTATTTATTTAAGGGACTCTCTCTTCAATAGTTTGTCTTCCAGGTATTATCAGATACAGTTGGCATGCTCCTGGTCCTCCATTAAGCAGTGTCATTTGATGGAACCTAGGGGAGCACTATAATATTCAACCTGAGATCCATCTGACCTCCCCTCCCCAAATGTGTTTAAGAGAACTTTGAACACTTGGTTTTTTTCCTATGCTTTAGGATATAATTGGCTGTTCCTGTTCATTGCATTCTTTTTAGATTGGATGGTTTTATTCTGGATGCCTGTGGGGTTTTTGAAACCTTTTTATTGTAATGTTTTTATTTTATTTCACCCAGAGTTGTGGAGTTCAAAGGTCTTATAAATTTAACAAATAAACTCATCATTAATATTTCAGCTGAAATATATGAAATAGCCTAAACCTGCCAGATGTGTCATATGAAATAGCCTGTCCAAAATGGTCACATTTTCTTTAGCTATGAATCATCAAGGTAGACAGATTAACAGTTTTCAAGCCTAGGATGACATAGAGTTTCAAAGCACCTGAGGCAGATGACAAATTTATATTTTTTGCAAAATTAAAAAGAGCATTTTTATAATAGTAATGGTTTTTCTTAGCTACCCAGTCTTCAAAAATTGGATGAGTTACAAATTTAATAAATTGGTATTAAATTTACAGCTCAAAAAACACCCACTGAACAAAGGATAGGTGTGGTTAGTCTGATAAGGATGCAGATTTCATATCCTCTTATATAGCAGAAAAAGACAGTAAACTGTAGATCCTTGGATAAAAGTTAGATAGGTAACTTTGCAATGTGATGGACTTTCCCATCTTTATTTATAATTAATTCACCCATTCCTTTAGCTGTGCAGAAAGTACTTGCAAGCATTACTTGACGAGGTTGCTGGAAGCTTTATATAACACATTAATATTCTTTCAGTACCTTTTCCCCAAACCCTCTTCTGTCAAATTAATATTCACTCTTCCCTATTGATTTAGGTTAGATTTTCCGTTCCTTTTGTTATCCCAAAAAGTTTTTTATTTTTATCTTTTACAAACATCTCTTTTGGTGAACAGTGTGATTCCAGGTTTTTACATTTCCATACAAACATGACCATAATTACATATCTATCTTACATTTTCAGTTTCTTATCGTATCATTACATTTTCCATTTTCTATACATTTTCAAAAATATTCTTATGTTTTTCACATTTATTTTTTCCATTTTTAGTTCAGAACTTATTCTGTTTTTCTTTAATTATACTCTTATCTTCTTTATATAATATCTTAAAATTCTTATTTCTTAATCTATATTCATTGTACTTTTATACTTTTATCTGTCATATTTGCAATTTCATCACATATTCTTATTTCATTATTCAATAAATTCCATCTTAGTTTTAATTAATTCCAAACATTTCCCCCTTAATTACCCATTTGAGTTCACCACCTTTTATATATCATTCAGTTTACTCATATTAAAAAATACTATAATATAAACATTTTACATTCCTTTATAATGTCATTATTAACCCCTGTAGTTCTACACAGACTTTCAAATCACAATTGAAGAAGAGAACAAAGTTGCTTCTTGATACCTCTTAAGGGGAAGTGTGTAAATCCATAATTCATAAAATTGCTAGATACTACCAGTACTACTATATTTGTCTGTAGAAGAGCATGAACTTTCAGGGTGGAACAGCCAGCAAATATCAACGTGGAAAGTGGCAGTGTTGAATTGATGTGGCAATTAAAGCAAAACTTTAAATGAGGGATTATTGCAGTAATTTGTAACTATTTTTTTTCAAACAAAACATTTTATCGACTCAGAAATATGGATTTAAAAATTGGTTAAATATCATTCAGCTTGGATTTTATTTAAGTTCTTGAATGATTATATTTGCATTATTGCTCTTATAAATATTTAGTTTTGTTTCCTTTTGCATTGAATTAGAAAGTGTATCAGTTATAAAAACAATCATATTAAACAGTCTATTCCATAAATATCAATGTGTTCAATCCCAAAAAAATTCCAAGATGTGTATTGATTACATTTGACAGAACATGTGCTAGCATATTCAGTTTTTAAAATGAGTAGCTATCTTTTTTTTTAAATAACATTTTATTGAGTTTTAACAAAACAAATAAAACATCTTATTTGAATACAGTATGGTTCTGGGTTATTACATTTCCATACAGACACAATTTTGTATGCATATTCATCTTATATATTCAACTTCATATGTTATTACTCTTTTTCCAACTTCTCACTATTTCTCCCTTTACTTCTCTTAATTTTCTTTTATGGTTATCTCATTTTCTTCTTATTCAATTGAGTAGCTATCTTGAAGATACAAATTGAAATTTTATGTTCACATCCTATTTTTATTTTAAAATATATGGATAAAATACCCAAGATTTCCTGCTACTTTTTATTTAAGTATTTACAGCATTCAGAGAATATATTGGAATGGAAGCTCACATTTAACTTTACATTTTTTTCTGCTGATCTCTCTGACCTGGCATTTGAATAACAATGTCAAACTGAATTTCTGGTAGGGATCATGACAAACTACAGAACCATTTCTGGGCTGCTGTTAGAAATATTCTAGATCTCTGGCAAATAAAGTCTCTCAGATATGCTTCAAGTTAGATGGTGACTGGAAAAATCCTCTCAAGATGTTAGTAGCAAAGTATTATGTGATTAACTAGAATCAGTGTGAGCCTGTCTGAGGAGATTGACAAAATTCTTGGGAATGCTAAGTCAATGACCTGTTCATTAGATCCATATTTATATTTATTAATAGTAGTATTTTATTTTTGCTCTTAAAATGTTGGTTTAGCATTTTATGTTTAGAAAGCCATTGTTAAAAGTTAATTCGTATATCGATGCAATGAATACAACTTGTTTGATTGTATTAAATTTGCATACTGTAACAAAGTTGAATCCAGAAAAAAAGGATATAGGATTATATTTGTAATATATATAAATTGCAATTAATATTTCAGGCCTAGAGCATGAGTAGAGAATTTTGCCAAGGAGCAAAGGGATTATAAATTGTTTAGGGTGTTCAACATAGATGAAAGGGATGAACATGAGACCTCAGGAGGAAAAATGAATTTTTGTCCTGGAGATAGCTACCACAGAATCACTAGATTACTGGATTACTGGATTACTAGATTACTCGATTACTATCAGCAAAGTTGCTTTAAGGTGCATTGTAGTTTCATTATTATTTTTAAATTTTCTTTATACTTGAGGATTTATCATATTTCTTAATGCAAAACTAATTTATTGAAAGAAGCATAAAGGATATGTATCTATGCAATGTTTAAAAAAATGTTTGAATCTCATTTTGCCAGTAGAGTTCTATATATGTTTTGTTCTAAAGTTTTTGGAATAAATGAGCATACAAGTTGCAAATTAAATCAGTTAATTAATCTATATATAGTTTGGAGTCTTTTCTTTTTAGTTTTCCATTTTGCAATTTGAAAAGGAATATGTACACATTAATGAAAAATAGCATAAGTAAAAATAGTTACTTATGATTAATGTTTTAAATAATGTGGAAAAAAGTTTGAATGTAATATTTCAGAATACATTAGGTGGCAGTCGTGTGCTATATTTGTTACTAGGCCTTTATCTTTGATATTTTACTTTTTTTCTTAATGCAATTTAAAAATGGATGAACCATATCTTTTAATTATTTGTAATCTTGTGTTTATTATATCACTTAAAGATTTAATTGCAAAATTTATAAACAGTTATGTGACTTTTTTGCATTAAATAAGTTAAACATAGTATAATAAAAACAAAATAACTTTTAATTTTGAATATATTTAAGGGCAGCGTATAGTAACACTTTTTAAATAAGCATTGAATAACTGCTTGTAGCATTTCTTTTGATATGTATCCTTTTTTCCTTTTAAAGTAGCAACTTGAAGAAATTATATTCTTTCCCCTGAGACTAAATGTAAAATTTTCACATATATGTGTAAACTCCTTATTAAACAACTGGGATAGGTGATTGTGCCCTGCTAATTAGAACTGTGTCACACTTAGGGTTAATTTCCTTTTTAATTAATCAGAGTTTAATATAATCTATCTTTCCCACTCTTTTTTTCTCTACTATTCTCTTTTTCTACTCTTGGACTTTCTTAGACTTGAGATAATGTCTTAGTTTTTAAGCCATTAGCATTAAATCTTTACTTTTATAAATACTTGCCTCTTGTTTATCTATCATAACTATAACATTGCTCCTAATTTTTTCAGTTTCATGTTTTGGTATAATTTGGGGTTATTTTGAGAACACAAGTTTTTTTAGTATCAAATAAATGCTGATGAGTCAAAGAAGACACAATTAAACTTTTAGCATGGTGTTTTTAATGTTGTGTTGACATATTGAACAAGAGCACATAACTTAGGACCTTTTTTTTCCTTGTCTGTATTTCACAGGTAAAAGGGCTGGGGAATTCAAAACTGGTACAGCCATGTCATTAATTTGGCAGAAAGATCAATTAATAGAAGAAAAGCATTGAAGTGTTGACAGAGCATGCTATCTAATTAGTACCTGATGAACCATGTAGGCCGCAGAGCAAAGAGCTAGCTGTTGTACAAGACCTTTTATGTGCAAGTCATTAAGTCTGTATAGTAACCAAACCAAAAGATCTTAAATGGAGGGTTTTTTTTTTTTCACCAAAGAACTATCCTGTGATGTATTGAGGATCTCCCATGGATTTTGTTAGAAGTAAAATGAGGAGCAGGTGTTTAAATCATGTGCTCCATCAGTTACCTCCATTACCTTCTAAGGAACAGTTACTTACCTGATATTCTGCTTTTTCATTGGTATTTTTCCAGTTCACCAGTTATATTTTATCTGTAATTATTTTATATAGAATTGTTTACGCGTGCACACACACACACACACTTCATGTTCATTGGGAACACGCTAGTGTTCCATCTTCTTAACAATGGACTTTCCAAGGTCTGCAGCTGTTTTGGCTAACAGAAAGAATCCCATATGTACCATTGAAGACCTGCTTATGTTCCCCCCAAATTGCCAACAAATCAGATTCCTTGGATTTCCCACCCTGTAGGATGGGAAATTCAAGTTATAGATTTCAACTTCTGTAGAAATCTTTGCTTTCTCATTATTTGAGTTTCTTTTTCTTGTAAAATTTGGATTCAATTATCCTTGCATAAATGGTTGATTATTTCTCCTCAGAATTGTGTTCTTTCTTCTGAATTTTCCACAATGAAGTTTTGTTTATAATTACCGTGAGCCATTATAAAATACAGGGCAAAACCTCAAATGAAGAATTTGACTTGAATCCAGAGATCCTATGAATTGAATTCTTCTCTCAGATTTAATAATCATAGGGGCAGAGACTTTTAGCTCTAAAGTGCATATTCATAAAAAAGTAGATGATGCAGAAAACCGAACAGGAATTGGGGAAAATCCCATAAAATCTTTAATGGTATCATGTCACCCCTAATCATTCTCTTCATTAGACTAGGCATACCTAGTTAGGGATCATACCTAGTTCCCTTAGCCATTAGCACATTAGCATCCAGACTGCTTATCATCTTTGTTGCTCTTCTCTGCAGTTTTTCCAGCATCTCAGCATCTTGGGAATCGTGACAACCAAAACTGGAGAGAGTATTCCAAGTGTGGCTTCACTAGTGCAGTATAGATGGTGCTACCACTTCTTATGATCCTTGATGCTGTCTCTTTGTTGATGAAGCCTAGGATTTCATTTTTTGGCAGCTGTGGAAAAGGGGTGTTGGTCTTACCTGATATACCTCTTCTCCGGGAGTTGAATGGAGAATCCAGTCCCACCCTGTATTCTGTCTGGTCAGAGTCAGGATGGAATTTTTTTTTGGGTTTCATCAAGTAGACTATCTTTCAGAAGATGATGGACACTGGAATTTGCTTCAACTTTGTTCAGAACTGGGAACCGTTACCAGGGGTGGGGGGGTGTCCTCAGTTTTTCAACTCGGTCTGCAGAGCTAGGAGATTAGAGACTATCCATCCTGGATTCTCCCTTCGACTCCCCGAGAAGAGGTGTATCAGGTAGGACCAACGCCCCTTTTGGCAACTGTGGCACACCACTGTTCAAGTCCATCAAGATACTTTTGAACCTTGAATCTTTGCAGCTGGCAAAGGTGGCTGGAAGGTGGCATGGCATTTAGCAACAGTGGCTAAAGTTGAGTTTCTCTTTAACTGAGTCTGACTTGATAGACATGTTCTCTGGGTGACAATCTGTGATGAGATTTTCTAAGGCATTATGACAAACTATTCAGTAACTTAATTAGAGAGGAAAAGAATTCAGCAGCACAGGGGCGCTCACAAAAATACAATTCCTGTGTATTTAAAACAAATGTTAAATAATCAAAAAGAAAAACCTGATCCAAGATCCAATAAGAGAAAAATGGGGTGCTGCTGAGAAGAACAAGGAAGAAAGTGAGGGAAGACCCTCAGGTATGTGGGCAGCCAGGATGTCTATCATTCTGTATAGGTCCAGGAGTTTCACCCTGAGCAATAGCAGCTCTCTGGCAATGGCAGTGGAGGGAGCTTGGGCGGGGGGGGGGGGGTTTCCTAATAGCTATCTAAATAGTTGATTTGCAGATTTCAGCTAGCCTTTGGCTAAGATGAGATGTGGGCAATTATCCACTGTTCATACTCCTATAGTGAATAATACAGGGGTCCCCAAACACCGGTCCGGGGACCGGTACCGGTCCGGGGAACAATTTCTACTGGGCCGCCGGTTTGCTGGGCGCCGCCATCTTGTTTTGATGAAAAAGTGCTTCCGGTGAGCTTTTCTGGTTGGAAAGCGGCGTTTGGGTGCTGAAAGAATCCTCACGCCTTAGTTTCATCAGGGGGGGGGCAGCTTTGAACAAAACTAAGGCGGGAGGATTCTTTCAGCATGCATGGCAAGGCGAGCCGAGCGACCATCCTGAAGCCGTCGCGAAGCCCATCGACACAGGTACAAAGGAGGAGTTGAAGGTGGCGGGGAGAAGCGGGGGACGGCTGGCTGGCCAGTCGCTCAGCTCGCTTTGCCATGCGTGCTGATGCCGGTACCGGGCCGCAGATGATTTTGTGATGCCAGTACCAGGCCGCGGCACAAAAAAGGTTGGGGACCACTGGAATAATAGATTATAGTTTGTTTGTTTTAAAAAGGATTAAAATATTTATCAAATAAAAACATTACATAACATTTTTTGCAACAATATGGAATCAATTGGTAGGAAGAAGGTTGTGAGTTGGCTAGATGGGAAATCCTTATTATCTAAAATAAGATTAGGTATAGGTCAGTTGTATTGCCTCAGAAATGTAAATGGTGGAAACAATATTTATATAAACATCACTATTGTTTATGTTTATGTTCCTAAAACTAAATTTTTAAAAATTGAAACACAGTGTGTAAAAATGAAATGTTTATTTACATGTCAGTATCAGAAATATTATAATTTTGTTCTTTTCCCTAAAATATTATTCAGTATTTGAAGTAATCAATTAATAATTAGATATTAGACCTTTCCATTAGCAATTTAAATATGTTGCAACTCATTACATTATTGTTTTGTAGTTTCATTTTGGCTTCCTTTCGTTCCTTTGTTTTCAGAAAGAGTGAATGAAAAAAATAATAATGCTACTAACCTATTCTCTGCATTCTTAAATGACATGCTACTTCATTGCAATTTTACTGTGTCAGGTGTAGAACTATAAGTAATCCTCAACTTACGACCATTCATTCAGCAAACTGTGATCCTACGATCAGAATTTGGGCATTTAGTAGCCCACATGCAGTTACAATTGCTGGGTTGCTGCAACTCCCCCACTACAACCAATCTCTCCCCAATCTATGCCCTTTTCTCTATTCTGCACAATGGTACTCATAGCCAGCAGAGCTGGAGCTGAAGAGGGCCAGGCCTGCAACAGCCTTGCCCAGCTGCCGCTGCCTCCAGGCCTCTGCTTCATCCCCAGGGCTGCCACTGCTGTTGCCTCAAGCCCCACACTGCACCACTTCAGCATCATTCCCCAGTTGCCTCAGGAAAAAACACCTTTGGGACACGCTGCTTGGTAATAATTCTCCTTGGCACATTTCTTCGTGCCGTCTTGATTAGTCCCAATTAATGTAGTATCCATCCAATTATGGATTTTGATCTTTATTTTTCAGCAAACAGCATGCCAAAAACTCATTGGGGTTCAAGTTGATACTATTGAAATGTTATCAATTCTGCCAGAAAAAAATGAATGGGAAAATATATTTTCAAATGTATGGTCAATGGTCTGGAAATAATACATGCATAAATGTTCATTGCATGATTTTTCTTTGCTTGATCATATTGATTCCCCTTCAGAAATAACACTATGGAACACTATGGAACAAGTTCAAAATATATTTATGGATGGTGCCATGAGAATAAAGAAGTTAAGACAAAGTCTTTCATTGCCTCTTCTATTGCATTACCAGTATAAATTTTATATTTTGTAAAGATCAAGTCACTTTGAGATTCTTCCATGTATTCTCTCTGTAAAGTTAGATTTATATTTTTGTACCTGTCTTACTGTGATCCACAAGTACTAAAAACAAGAAGAAGCTTTGGGGAACATTAATAATTCTGTGTTCAAAAAACAAACTATAATAGTACCTTTATCCCCATGAAATAACAAATCATGATTAAATCATTGATTTAATCTATTATTGGTTTAATTTCTAATCTAGGATTTTAGTCCAGCTGTGTAATTTATATGATACTGATCTGTGCTTCTATTGTTCCATATATTCAGTATTCAATTAAAACATCTATGCAACAGTTGTAAGTGCAAAAAATGGTCCTGTCACTTTTTTCAATGCTGTTGTAACTTTGAACAGTCATTAAATGAAAGATTATACATCAAGGACTACCTGCATTTTGCATACCCTGTATCCTACCTCTATTATCAGATATAAAATACATGCATTGATCTATAGGTTTTAATAATTTGGGCTTTTTACTCATTGTATTGAAATACATTAAAGTTATAAACTATCTGTTCCAAAATAGCACTACGTATATGTCAAACTATTTACATTTAATAGTGTTTTGTTAACTGTTTCAACTCCATACCCCCCCACAGTTCAAACAAGCATTTTAAATGGACAGTAAACATTGACAGTGTGATATAATTTGTATTTACTAACCAAGTTGAATGTGTCTGTATTACATAATAAGCTTCCAGTTCCATCTTGTTTTAATTTGTGAATCTTTGTTTCTCTTTGCATTAATCATTCTCCTGAGGTAAATTGTCCATAAGACCAGTGATTCCATCGGCAAATTATCCAGAAAATGCTATCAGTGCACACTGTGACATTTGTGCCACTGGTGTATTTGCTGCTATTGCAGTAGCCTAATTATCCTGGCAGCAGTCTCTTCTGGCCAGCATTGTTCCCTTTGTTTTGTTTTTTTTCATGGCACCGTGGTCTAACCTTTATGGTGTCCAAACACCTCACAGCAGATCTCCTATTTATTATTGATTCTCTTCCTTCCCTCCTCTTTCTTTTTTTTCTTTTTCCTCTTTTCACTTTCCTTTTTTGACTGGCAGTATCATCCAGACAAACAGAGCACAGATGTGCCAGCAGGAGAAGCAGAGGCACGCATGCAGAGGTTCATCGAAATTGATCGAGCATGGAAAATTCTAGGAAATGAAGAGACAAAAAAAGAGTATGACCTGCAGCGGCGTGGTAGGTTCCTACCGAGGAGTGCTGTAGTAGCAGCAGAAGCTCTCAATGGGTCGAAAGTGTGGGAATAGTTTAGTTTCTGAAATATTATTTGTTCAACCAAAACATTTCATTTGCTTCTATCTTGCTTTCATATTTAGATTTCATATTTATACTGATTGCCACATCTGCATTAGGCAGTTAAAAACATTAAGTTATTTTCGACAAAGCGTTAGGTGATAACTGTTCTAAATGCATGTAGCATTTAGATAATAATGACTTCATTTAGCCATTCTTCATTTGACAGTATTTAAAGCATTTTCACTAAATGTTCTTAATTACTGGAGTCACGCCCTTTGCTACATTCCACTGTTACATTTTAAATTAGTTTGAGTAATTTATGTCAAAGGTATCCTGCAGCATATGGTTTTATGAACACTTTGCAATAATTAAACTATTCTTTCTATCACCTTTTACAAATCAAGTGCTGTCCTAGGATATATTTTTTTTTCATAAGGCATGTCTGATGCCAGCTAGTTTTCAGCAAGCAAGTTATAACCACAATTCATTTAACCAGGCAGTTCCAGCATACCTTTTTGTATATCTCTTGAAATACAGCTTTGTAAAACAGTGACAGGCTGTTGTGAAAAGGAAAAGGGGAAATGTAGGTCAGATCTGTCACACATGGGCTACCATTACATGACGTGATAGGCTGTCTTTCTGCTCTGGCCTCAGGATAGGAGTCCCTCAGCCTTCCATTAGAACCTTCAATAAATGTATATCCACCCTCCATGTTAATGGGGGGAGTCAATAATAGTGTATTGCCTGTAGGGAAAACACTCAGTTGCACTCTGAAGTAACACACTCTGGTTCAGCATTGACGTGTAGCTACCACCACTTTTTAGTGTGTCTGATAAAAGACACACTGTCTCTGCAGCATGTTATTGAATTCCCTTCCATTGTACGTTGGCACACCATCAAACCTTTTTAACTTCCCTGCTGTGAAGGTTGCCACAATTTTATTTGAGAAACAAAGGCTTAGTCAGCGTGGCTGGCAGATACATATAATATACTGTGTAGACAAGCTTATTTTTGTTCATTAATTGTTTGAAAATGTGCAATGGACAAAATAATTTTTGATCTAATCGTATGGCTTAAAGCCTAAGTAAAAAATTAGCGCTTGTTAGGCAAAAGAAGAAGAAGCAGCTCTGCTTTTAAGGAGGGGAAAAGCCCCCCTTTTGTAACAACTGATGAAAATTATTTCATTCAAACGTATTACATAATTACATTTGAAATAAAAGTATAATCAAATGTGGAGAATAAAGATTTTATTATTTATTTAGTAAAGTTTTCCTAGACGTAAATCTTTAAATATTTAAAACTTATCCAGATTTATTTGATTTGGTTGAACATGGCCACTGACGTGCGTTTCTTCTCGTTCTGAGAGGTTTGACAGTTTTGATGGAAAGAAGTTATTTAATAGTAATCTACATGCTAGGCCTTGCTGCAATCACAGGAATGGCAACATGTATGCCTAGGATAAAGTAGCTTTTGTTTTAGCTAAATCTGATGTATTAACTGTTTCCTTCATTGGGATGTCTCTGCCAGTAGAAGTGATTAAACTATCAGAATGGTAGTCAGCATTATCTCCAAGCTGGGATTCCTGACTTACTGTTTTCTCACTATCCTGAAAATGTGTAGTTAGAAAGCAATTCCAGGAACAGAGATTGGCACTGAATATAAAAGAATAACAAGCCAGTAATCCCAATTAGGATATAACATAAAACCAACTATAGTGAGCGGCTTCTTTATTTAAATCTTGCCTCAACCACCAGAAACAATTGGAACACAACTCCTAAGCTTGTTGAACCAAGAAAAACTAATTGGGCAGCATTTATTAGTTTATGAATAGACACATTTATGAAGATTTCTGGCATATGTTCTGTTAATGGGATTTATTTTATTTTTATTTCTTCAATGTATAGCAAAATGTTAAAAAACAAAGCGACATCAGCCATGGTCAGTCCAACTTATCAAGAGTAAATGCATATATACGTTGTTTGCAATATTGAATATAGGTAGGTCTCAATTTACAACTTGTTGCTTAGCAACTGTTTGAAGTTAAAATGACACACACACCCCATGTACTTCTACACAGCTGCCCCCAATCACAAGATTGCATTTTAAACACTTAGTAACTAGTCAGTATTTGTGACCATTTGCAGCATCCCATGGTTCCATGACCACAATGTATGTGACCAGTGTTTACTTCTGATTTCTGACAAAAAAAAACCATTAGAGATAATGGGTTCACTTAATGACCATCTGATTCACTTAATGACTGCTGCAAAAAAGTGTAAAATCAGGTCACATTATGACCCACTTAACAACAGGCATGACTTACAATCAGGATTCCAGACTCAATTCCATTTGGAAGTTGAGGGCTATCTGCACTTAATTGTTTTGCTAAGTACATCTACAGAAGCAGCAAATGAAGCTCCAAGAAAATAGTTATAGGGATTCAACTATTTCTTAGAAACTATTTAATAAAAATATACTGAAAGTTTCAGCGAGAAGTTTCAAACATTTAATTAAGTGTCACAATAATTTTGTTAGAGCTTATTTGCTGCCTCTTTAAGTCACAATTTATATACATTGCCAAATTTTCTCAGGAGATATGTAACTCTGACTCTTATTCATCTTTTGTTAAAATGTTGTTTCATTGATTTGTGAGGCATACATTTAAATCTAATTACTTCTAGATGTCTCTTCAGTAAAATGTAAATTTAAGATTATATAAGTTTTATTAGGTTCCTTGCTTGCAGTTCTATGTATATCTAAAATCCAATTATTTCTGCTCACAAATGATTCACATGGTCTTTTTACTGCACTTATGTTTGCTAACTTCTCTTTTCTAAAGTTTTTCATTAATTTGTAAAATGTGTGTTCATTTCAGTTTCGCCAATATGCTAGTCTTCCAACATTTTTCTTTAAGACTGTCTTTTCATATTCTACTAAAGATGGTCAAATAGTTCAGATGAACATTTTAATTACAACTTTGCTGTGATTTAAAAGTGACCATTTTGAAAGCCCATGAAAACCAGCCATGGGTGCAGGAATGTTATAATTACTACCACTGAGGAATAATGGAGCTTCATCTTGGGACTATTAATTGTGGTATTCCTTTTCTTTGTTTTCGCTTTTGTTTGGTTTTTGTTTTATGTTTTTCTTTTTCTCCTACATATTTGTTGGATTGTTAACAATGTTAATTGTTTAATCAAATTTTACGATAGGAAATGTACACTCATCAGAGTTGTTAATTGGTGGCTTAAAAACCTTGCAAATTAAATAAATAACAAAACAAGCTAACTCATCAAATTTGCAGATAACACCAAGCTGGCGGGAATAGCCAACACTCCAGAAGATAGGCATAAAATCTGTGTCAAGAAAGATCTTGACACACTTGACCATTGGGTGCTATCTAACAAAATGAAATTCAGTTGTAAAACAAGTAAGGTTCTACATTTAGGCAAGAAAAATCAATGCACCGGTACAGTATATGTGGTACCTTGCTCAATAGTAATTGTAAGAGGGATCTCGGAGTCCTAGTGGACAACCATTTAAATATGAGCCAGAAGTGTGCAACAGCTGCCAAAAAAGTCAACACAGTTCTAGGCTAACAGAGAGATAGAATCAAGATCACGTGAAGTGTTTATAATGCCTTGGTAAGGTCACACTTGGAATATTGCATTCAGTTTTGGTTGCCATGATGTAAAAAAAAAGTTGAGACTCTAGAAAGAGTGCAGAGAAGAGCAACAAAGATGATTAGGGACTGGAGGCTAAAATATATGAAAAATGGTTGCAGGAATTGAGTATGTCTAGTCTAATGAAAAGAAGGACTAGGGGAGACATGATAGCAGTGTTCCAATATCTCAGGGGCTGCCACAAAGAAGAGGGAGTCAAGCTATTCTCCAAAGCATCTGAGGGCAGGACAAGAAGCAATGGATGGAAACTAATCAAGGAGAGAACCAACCTAGAATTAAGGAGAAATTTCCCGACAGAACAATAATTAGTGGAACAAATTGCCTCCAGAAGTTGTGAATGCTCCAACACAGGAAGTTTTTAAAAAGATGTTGGATAACTATTTGTCTGAAGTGGTGTAGGATTTCCTGCCTAAGCAGAGGGTTGGCCTAGAAGACCTCCAAGGTCCCTTCCAACTCTGTTTTTCTATTCTATTCTAAGTATCAATTTCATACTCTGTTTCTTTAAGAACCCTATGGTGAATGTAAGCAAAGAGTGGTGCAAAGAGCCATGGAAAGATACATGCTCGGCATTACAAGACAAGATAGAAAGACCTGCACAGGGATTAGAGAACAAACAAAAGAGAGTAAAGGAATGGAAATGGGCTGGTCATCAAACAAGAAGAACTGATGGCAAGTGGACCATGGGAGGCATAGAATGGATTCCACTTGATAATAAGCATCCTTAACAGACCTAAAAGAAGATAGATCACTGACATCAGCAAGTATTGTGGGCCGAATTGGGAAAAGAAAACTCAAGAGCGTATTGGTTGGAAACAAACAGAAGCGGCTTTCATCCTGCAGTGGATAGACAAATGGCTAAAACGATGATGGTGGTGAATATAATCTAGACCAAGTAATTCATTTTTCATGTCATTAAGACTTACAATTTATCTCCTGTCACTCCTTTGCTTCTGTTCTATAGGCTAATTTGGATACATGGATAGTCCTTCATTTTTTAAAAGAATCTCAGTAGCCTTCTGTAGCTGAATTTCACATTGTAATGTTTATGGGAATTGAAAGTTTGTAAACATCATTAGATGCATTCATTGTATTTTCCTTCTTGTCTATTTATTTTCCTATGCTTTATGCATCTTTTTGCTCTAATAAAAATATCTGAAAGCCATCTTCTTAAACCTTCCCTGATTATCTTTATTAACTATACAAACATCCTGTTATATCTTCTCCATCTTAGATTTAAGGCAAGTTTCTATAATACTGGCTTTGAATAATAATGGGATTTTCTTGAGAGACTTTATCTTCTTTATTTTCCTTTTCACCTTCTTCAATATCTTAAATATTGGGAAGCTTGGACTTTTAAACTTATATGTGGTTGTGTTGTTGGGAACTTTTTAAATATATAATTAGATATATACATCCAAGTATCATAGTAAAGCATGATATTATATTTTTAGTAAAGTGAATCAGGGCAGTAGCATTTACAGTACAACGCAAAAATACTAGGAACTATTTAGGATTATATCTAGGATAATCTCACTTTTTGCTATCAGAGCTAATTTTTCTAAGGCATGATCATTTAACATATTGAAATCATAAGGACATATGTTGTTTTCTTCTGTGGAAGAGTTTAACATAGTGACTCTTCTGTGAAGGACACTCTTAATTTGATTATTGATCTGAAGATTCATCATAGAATTATTGAGTTGGGGATAGATTATGATATGCTCATATTCAAAATTTATTTTATGGTCTACTATTGATACCTGAAAGAATATGGACTAGTAAAAAGTTTATTGCACTTTTTTCAGTATTTGACATACAGAATAGTTCCATTTGCAATACTCTCTTATCTTTCTCCACAGACACATGCAATCCTGGTAAAGCTTTACTGAACTTTGCTTTTAATAGTGATTTAGTATTTACTTATAAAATTATGACTGCATTATTTTTCATCCATAGGAGAGTCCTCAGGGAAATTACAGTTTAGAAGTTAAAGAAAAAATATTAGTAGATTAGAAGTAGGAAGAAGCAGATCACAATTGTTGTATTTAAAATTATATAATAACCAATGAAGAACTAATATTTTAATGCTTTCTAAAAACCTAATAACAGATTCTGTCTTATTTTTGTTGGAGGAAAACACCTCAGGTATTAGGATACACAGAAAAGTCTTCAAAGGAAATCTTAAATTAAGGGCGATTTCCTACGGAAGGAAGCAGTCTTTTAGGCATTTCATTTAGGTTTTATTGTCAAGAAGCACAATTTATTATCCAACAAAGACAATATATAAGCAGCTGTCTCATTCATCTTCTAAGAAATTCTGTCAAATGTGTGTAACAAAGTAAGATGCAATGACTCAGCTTGTCCCCTAGAAAGCCAACAACTCGGGTTCATGACCCGAGTGCTGCACAACAGGGTTGCTCACCCCAGCTGCTGCCAACCTAGCAGTTCAAAGGCACGCAAATGCAAGTAGATAAATAGGTGCCACTTTTCCATATTTTCGTACAGGCCATATATGACGGAACCATCTCTTAGACAATGCAGGCTCCCTTGGCTGATAATCAGAGATAAGCATTCCCCCTCTTGAGTCAGTCATGACAGTATGGGGGAAACCTTTAAACCTTATTGTATACTCTTAGTGTATAATCTACACTATATTCCATAGTATACAATGGGTTTCCTAATCTGTTCTAATTTTTTTTTTTTTTGTGTTGTTTTTTTTGCCATTCCTAGCCAACTTCAGTTTCTCAGTTACTTGTGTGCCAGGAGAAAGAATGTGCAGTTTGATATCATAAATCTGTCAGCTTGGACATTGGAAATTCTGACAATTCCCTTTCCCCTGATCCTCTTGTTATCGTAGCCTTGTGTTTATGTTTTTGGAGTTCCTAAAGTTGCCAGCATGATGGATGTGGTAGTGGCTAGTGCCTTGGGCTTCTAATATGAATACTAGTGTTCTGGACTGCTTTGTAAGCTCTCCAGTGTATTCTGACAATTCACTCTGCTCTAACTGAAAGACAACCAGTCCTAGGCCATCTCCAACAGCCTGCAATCTGGGCCTCTTGATTGTGAGCACGCTGAGCTGCTCTCCTTTATTAATGTTCTGGATTGTTTGACAGAGGCTTTGTCAATATATTCTGAAGTGGTCCACTACTGTCTACATTCCTTGCCATGAATATTTCCTTATTTCAGTTACCAATGTACTTCTTATGTGTCCTTATTTAGTGTTTTTTTCTTTTCCTTAAGCTTCCCATCGCCATTATGAACTCTTTTAACAGCTAAGGCTTGCTGAAAGGGCCAGCTTGTAAAACCTTCAAGGGTGGGGCTTGTACAGGTAGAAGATGCAGAATGCATACATTTATGTTGTTATCACATATTAGAGACAGAACATAGTTTGCAGCCATATCTCATTTCCACCTTCATCTCTTTTTTTTGAATGATTTTATTTCTTGTTATCGGGAAGGAAAAACTTGGGAGTAAAGCCTAAAGAATAGGCTTTTTAGCAGTAAGCTTTGTTCTAAATGACCATGGATGGAACCATTTTTAAAAGTATAACATTTGAAAAGTCATACATCACATTAAACAACTAACACAATTATAATGAAGAACTGATATCATTCTAAAGAACAAAATGATCTCAAAAAGAAAATACTTGCCTTAACAAGCTCCAATGAAAACCTAAATTATAATATTTCTTCTTGAACTATTACTAAAGTAGATTAGTCAATAACTAAAAGATAATGGTTCATTTTCATTTCTCTCTCTTTTGGTAGCAGCAAAAATTTAGATGTAAAAGGGTTAACTGTTTTAATTGTATCTGTTTTATTTATTGAAGGTGTGCGGAATTGGTTAGGTCAGAGAGGTTTTATTGATCCAGTAATTATCTCTAACTTGTCTGATTTGTTTTAATTGCCTTCATTAAGATTAATTTAGATGGAACTTGTTCCCTGGGGATCTGTAGCGTAGATTTCAGGTAAAATTAGAATCACAATTTAAGGTTGCAAAAAGGAAAAAGAGACCATAGCCCAACTTGATACTGGTTAATCGGCCGCTAATTAATGAATTGCGTGGGGGAGTAATCATGCTTTAATATTAAAGTGCTAATTAGAATTTTTTTCACTAATACATGAGGGCAGTTAAAATAAGTGTTTAATTTCACTACCAATGCATTATTCATAGTTAACTATTGTGGTAGCAGATTGGATACGCCAAAATGGAGAACATCAGTATAACATTTGTTCTAGAATATTTTTTATATTCAATCAGGAGGTTCATGTATGTTTTTGATTAAATGTGAATCAATTTCTTGTGGAATGCATGTACAGTAACACTTAATAAAACCTTTAGGGTTGTTCAGCAGTGTGCCTTCAAATTGAATGTTCTAATTCAATTTCTTCCTTATATTGATGTGGATTCTAAGTTCAGTGTCCCTTTCCATATATTTTTTATCTCTAAACTTTTAAAATATTATATCTATTTGATATTCTATTAATACATCTTGTACCTTTAAATATTTAAATATTCATTAAACTCTGTAACATATTAATATTATGCAGCATATCTTACTGAATAATTGTTATTAATTTGAGAAAGCAAGGAATCCCAATACTTAAACTAAGATTTCACTTAAAAATATGAAATTGTAATTACATATGCAAAGCAGTGAATGATAAAGTTGCATCTTCTATAGAGACTACTCTATTATCCTGTCAGAAAACCATTATTATACTGTAAATCTCAAATAATTTGTTAATAGATTTGCCAGTGTTAATGATACTATGAGTTAATTATCTAGCTACTACCCCATTTTTCACTTCGCGTTTGCATATTATATAGTGCTTTGTGTGCTCTTAATTGTGATTATCTTATTAATATCACATACTATTATTGCATTAACCAACCTGTTTTTTATTATATATGTCTAAACTCCATCAGATGTATTTGTATGTGTGTATGTATACACCCCCTAAAGCACATTTGCACCTATTAGCACATACTGTCCTTTCTGAAACATAAGAAATATTTTATATAAATATGAAAGATAAACTATAATACTCTCTGTAGATATTTTTGAAATTTTTATTGCACTGGAAAGAACATGTTGCAGTTTAAACCTATTTTGGATCGGACCAATAATTTCCACAAAGTTGTATGGTTTTTCTTACAGTAGGAAATATAGAGATAGTAATATCAGATCTTAACTTCAACCAGAATTTACATTGGATTAGTTGAGGAGCAGGGCCTCTGGAAGCCATCAAAGCTTCTCAAATGCTAACTGCCCAGGCTCATGACAAATAAAGGATTCAGGTGGACACATTACCAAGATGGGACACACACACACACGACATCCAAGAGTGAGACGAATAGAAATTCTGTTTTTCAGCAAAACAAATGTTGATTCATTGTATGGTATTTACTTGAATTAGCTGAGGTTTTACATTTTTAGTGGATTGTTGATCCCCACCCACTCAGTTTAACTATTCTTGAGAGAAGGGGTCTTTCAGTTTTGGATATGAAGGCTTAATACAATTTGCACCACCAGTGTTCAGAAGTGCAGTCAGATAGATGGCTGAGCTGGCAACCAGAAAAAGATTTATGGAGGCACATTTAAAAAAAAAAGATAAACATTTGACAACAAATGAAAAATATATTTTAAAGAAAAGTATCTGTCTTTTTTAGACTTACCTGCATACAGTGGTTGAAAACATCTGACATGCTTATAAGGTTATGTCTCAGAAGAAATATTTTTCATCAACTTATTTTATGTAATATCTAGAATAAAAATTGTTCATTGGTATTGTTCTTCCTGATGATAGCTAGAAGGAGAAGCATACAAATGCTAAAGTGTGCTAACATGCTTCAGGAGAAAAATAATTGACTGGGAAATGTTGAGCTTTAGTGTTACATATCAAAAGCATGAGTAGTTCTTGGAGAAATGACTTAAAACTAAATTTGTCAGAACTGCATCCACTTCCTGGAACCATGTTCTCAGTCCACTGCTACCTTACAGAGCAGTTGTGGAAAGAAGATATTGTTTTCCCTCTTGAGCTCATGAATAGAAAACAGAAAACAAATCAGTATATTGTTGTGAGCTTACAGCCTTTATCTTATACAGTGCTGCTGAAAATGATGTATTTTTGTTTTCTCATAGAATATGAGTTAGAACAAGGATGTCCAGTGGATACTCAGATTTCACTTGAAGATATGACCTGGAATCACAGTAAGCTATGTGAAACCACCTGATATGTGAACTGAAATATTAATGTATAAATGAGCACTGCTAGAATAGCAAGCAAGAAGCTTGCAGAGGTAGCAGCTGTTTGTTTATACCCCCGAAACTTGTATTCAGAATCTTGTGACCCCTGAAACTGATGATTCCATTTAGAAATGAAGTCAATCAGAAGGTGTTAGAAATAACATTCATTGCATTGTCTCGCTTTCTTTTAAAAGCATCCATACCAAATAACTATTACCTCATCCTGTTGTCACACGTTCCATCAGTTAAATGTTTGTGTTGTATGAAATACTTTTTAAGTAATTTAAATTTACAGTTTGTAAAAAGAAACAGTTCTTGGTAATCACATCGCTGCCCTTTATTATTCTTTTCTAATCATAACAAACTGGTGCATTTTGATTGCTCTATTTTATTGTCCCAGCTTTGATACTGTTTTGGTGTACAGCAAATTGCTTTGTGTAATGATTTATTGTCTACGTGATATTTAACTGACTTGATATGTTGATACTTAGAAAGTCTTTCAATTAGTAGTGCAAAATGATTTTTGTAAATATATGCAAGTGATTGTAAACATACCTGTGGATTCAAGTATGGGTATTTTACCATGTTTTTCCCTTCTAGCTATCAGGCTTTCTAGAATAGCAAAAAGCTGTAACACACAAGGCATTTACAAACTCGTCTCTCAACCACAACTGAAAACGTTTTCTCTTGGGGGTATTGCCTGACTTCATTCCGTGTGGGAATATAAAATACCATAGGTTCCTTTCTTATACAAATTGTTTATTGTTCTATCTTAAATATTTAATTCAGGTTCTGTTTAATATAAGCATTTCAGTGATATATGAGGAATCACTGAAACTGGTTTATTTTGTTTCAACAGATGATCGCTGTTATTCTTTCACATGCCGATGTGGTGGAAAATATACTGTTTCCAAAAATGAAGTTGAAGATGTTTCATTAGTAAGCTGTGATACATGTTCACTAGTTATAGAAATTATTTGATGTGCCTTCCAGGAAATACATCAATGTGGGCTGGTATTGTAAATAGCTGGAATAGTAAAGAATAGCTCAATCTCAAATTGTTTCATTGTTGCATTCCAAATGGTTGGATGTGTGTGAAAATTCTCAGAAGAAAAGGTATGTGATGATAGTTTTTAGGCTCTCTGTTTCATTAAAACTAAATTACAAATAATCCTGAATCATGATACATCATTTATTGAATATAAAAAAATATAAATCACATTTGAAAGGTTAAAAAAGAGATGATAACATAAACCAATTAGCCTTTACAAATCCTGTGACTGTTGGGACTTGAACGCAGAAACCCAAAATCTGTCAAAGGCCAAAGCTGTGAAATAAAACAAACAGTTACTTAACATGTTGAGCATCAGTCATCCCTTAGCTTTTCTCTATTTGAGCTGAAGTATTAATGCAATGAATTGAACATTTTAAACAGGCTAGTAGCTCAGGTAAGACTTACATATGCTCTTCACTTAAACTACAGTGTTGGGAGAATTTCTAGAATGAAATATGTTTATTTAATAAAGTATTTGGAATTATCTGGATTGATTTGTAGTTCCAATCTCTGCCTACTGCTTCTCTGGATACACGTCATGGCAAAAATACATACTCAATGGTGATTGATCAAGATTTCAGGTGATACATTATAAGATAGTTCAGAAAATTAGAATGTTTATATTGGTTTATTTTTCTCACGTTTTTTCTGTTAAGGCTAAATATTTTAATTAAGATGAGTCCCCAACCCCTAGTCCATGGACCGGCATAGGGCTACGGCATGCCAGAAACTGGGCCGTGCAAGCAAGCGAAGCCCCATCTACAGGAACCAAACAGCATGCAACATGACACCCCCTCCGGTCCATGGAAAAACCTTATGGGCCACTCATTTCAGATAATGTGAATATGTATAATCAATTATCATTACTTTTAAGATGTATATATGACTATTAAGGTGGATTTATTCTCTTTCTGCATGCATCAAAAAATCATTGGTATCTTTAGGCAGACATTCACCTAAACAAAATAGGTGAATTAGGAATAAATATTATGAGATATGAGTTAACCAGCAAACTACAATTGTATAAGAAACAATGCAGATCAAATATACCCAGAATGAGGCAAGAAGCTGAAATATTTTTTTAAAATATATCATTAAAGTCTTCTGTTTAGGGGGGAATGGCATAAAAGCATTTTTATAAAATGATCCATCACACTAAAAGCATATTACACCTAATATTGAAGAAGAGAGGGCGGGCTTCTATACGGAAAAGCCTTATTCTACAGCCATTTATGTTATTTGACACTGTGAACATGTAAATATTGATCTGGAAGATTTTATACTTCGATTTCTGAAAAGCTTTTAGCAAATGCCTCACTGAGGATTTCTGAATCAACTAAGCAAACAAGGAATTAAGAGTTCAGGTCCTCTTAGGAATCAATAACTGGTTAAAGAAAAGGGTAGTCAGCATAGGAATAACTGAAGAGAAGCAAGCAATGGAGCCGCTGAAGGTGTGGAATGAGTGGTATTTTAGTACCTGTTGTGGAAGTGAAAAAACCTTCCAAGTGTGCATAAGGCAGGTTTCTATATATCACATCATATGCTGCTACCAAGGAAGACATTGTAATATTTGGGAAGCAGGAAGGAAAGCCTTATTGTTTGAATTGTTGGGTCCAAACTAGTATATTTAGCATTGTTGTATTTGTTGCAAAATAAAAAAATGATGGTTTAACATATTGTTTTTATAGTGAAAAGAGAAAATCAAACCAATTGTTGAGAGACGGAGAGATGGTGTGTGTGGGTATGTATGTGTGCGTGTATGTGCATCCATATTTTTATATAGGAAGATATGTAACTAATACTGTGTAAAGGCTTAAACACAATCTCGTTTAAGAAGATCATGTTCTTTGTAACATTTTAACACCTTGGTCCCTGTGTTTCACTAGCTAATGAACATGTCTCATTGTCATAGCTTAAGCCCAAAGACTATAACAACTGTTAAATTAACACATTTTAGATTGCAGGAATATACCTTAAAGCAAATCCGTCCTCTTATCAATCCATATGGAACAGGACCATAACACCTGGAATCTGTAGAATTCCTGAGATTATCACCTTCTAACCAAACATGTCCTTTAGGTACCTGAGAAATATTAAAATTAAAGAACAAATATGTAGGTGAAAAGCAGTGCAATTAATACAGTCTAGTTTCATACTTTATACAATTGCAGCAAATGAATAATTTTACACTTTTAGATTCAGGGGGAGGAAATCCAATAAATACTCTGTCATAGGCTCCCCAAAGCACCGCAACACAGACAAAAATCTCCAAATGGAGATGTTAGGTTGGACCGGTATGACATTCATTTCTTTAATAGACTTTAAAAGAGTTAATTTAGGATGTTGACTGAAAATCTTGCTCTACTGTCACAGTAATAGCATTAGCAGGGCAGCCACACACTCATCAACATCCTGAGGCCAGCACTAAGGCTAGACCAGTTAGTAAGCTTTTGATGAACTAAATGGTAATTGATTGTGACATCAATTACGAATAATCTCATCATTTTATCAGAGAGGACTTGTCAAAGTTCTAATTAATATCACAATTCATTCTATGTGCAAGCAGGATTCACAACACATAATATTGTATTAATGACCATCACAAACCAGCAAGTCCTTATAATTTAAAAATTAATAAGTGACCTTACAATGTGACAGAAACCTTTTAATATGGACCGCATATGAACAACATGCTAGGGATTCAGCCATTAAAAAAAGCTCCTTTATATCAATCATACTAACACAACAGCTGTAGTAAATAGAACAGGTCCTGGACTTATATATAGTGAAATAACTACAAGCCAATTAAAACTATTGTGAAGGTAAACATTTTAGAACTCAGAGATGAACTTCTAAAATAAATGAATAAAAAAAAAAGATTCCTCCTTGTCCCAGAGAGCAGGACCAAAATGAAAGGAAGAGGTGAAACATGGAAGGGAAATTTAGGTTGGCAAAGTGAGAAGAACTGGACTGAACAAGAGGAAAAAATGGAAAATTTGGTGGGGATGGAACAGCTAAGTGGTTTGAAACTAGAGAAAACAAGTACTAGAACCACGATGGCAAACCTATGGCATGCGTGCTGGAAGTGGCACAGAGAGCCACTTATGCCAGCACATGAGAAGTCACCAGGAAGAGCCCCACTGTGCATGCATGAGCACCCCCGCCAGCCAGCTGATTGTTGGATATCTGCCATGCATGCATGGGAGACACGTGCATGGGAGATGCGTGTGGCATGCGGGGAGTTGCATGCACATGCGCAGAGGCATGCGGTACAGGGGTCACATGTAGAGGCGTGAGGTGCACATGCAGGGGGTCACGTGTATGCAAGGGGCAGGGGGAGTCGTGCGCACATTGCATCATGGCAAGACAAGGCAGAGTGAGGAGTGGTTGTTGAGTGGTAGGCAGAACGAGAGACAAAAAGAGGTGACAAACTAGCTCTTCTGAAGTGTTGGAAGGGGAGGACACAAATCCAAACTCCCTTTATCCTCTAAACAGGAATGCATGCATCTGTTAGTGCTCTGAGATAGCGATTCAGGTATTTAACTATCCCTACACTATACATTTCTCAAAAGCAAAAGGGAAGTATGATTAATATTAACTTAAGGGGCAGGCTTAAATGTGCTTTCAGATGGAAATATATTTAAGAACTGACTCCCTGCATCCTTCTTGGAGAAAAACATCAAGTCAGTTTCAAATGCCAACTCCAACTTCATCCACAGTTCTCCCAAGGGAAAGACATCCTCCCCAATATATTGCTCCATCTTTAAAACACATTACCTTTAAAAAAAAATGAAGCGGTTTACATAAATCTATAAAATAAAATATCTTCAAACACTAGCAATCAGCTAGAAGCCCTACTAACACATTCCTAATATCGTGAAGAACCTTCTTTTAAAAAGCCAGATGATGTGTGTGAGAAGGGGTGGGGTTTATTATTACAAAGGCATTAGTAAATCATGAAGACAAAATACAATATCCAACATAACCAGAGAGCATTAAACATGTTGGGAAAATGTCAGTATCTGGCAACCAGCCTCCAGGAATTAAATGGATAGCATTAGGACAATAATGGACAAGGATAAAGGATTGGCTCAGTTTTGGAGTTAACAGAACGGCTAGAGTCAAAATAATTTTAATAAAGTTTACAAATACAAAGATCAAATATTACTAGAAACAGAAAAGTATAAAAAGGTGCAAAGAGATAGAAATATATATATTAAAGATGACTCCCCCACCCTCCAGAAAAGTATAAATCATTTCAGTAACGCCTTCTCTAATATTTCAGTTAAAAAACATCTCTTCTTCCCTTATTAATTAAATTGTAAAAATGCATATTTCAGTATTGATCAATAAAAGTTTGAGAACTACCAGAAATAGTGAGATACATATTTTAACCTTCAAAGAAATCCATTTTATAATCCAATCGCTTTCTTTAAGAAATAAAATAAATCTCTTCCCACTTATAAATAAATGTTTAAGACCTTGTCATTTGGTCCTGGTCCCAAAAAAATTCTCATTAATGGCTATCAGAAATAACAACATACCAATACATATTTTAATCCCCGTCAAATTTCACTTTATAGTCCTGCTTAATTTTGAAAAGCTTGATCTTTAATCCTGTCAAAATCCTATATGTTGATTTCTTATCATTTTCTCTTTATCTCCTTTTAGGATCAGCTTTAGCAGTTTAACCCATCCTTTTTGTAAATCCAAGATTTAAAAAAAACGTTCCAAATAATTTTTTTTTATTATTTGTATATCCTTTTTAATTATTAAAACATTGTAAATTCATCATATCATCTTTTCTGTGTCACTTTTATAATATGGCTTTTTAAAAAGTTCAGATCCACATTCAAATCAGACTCGGCCTCTTTTTTATTCAATAGAAGCTGTTGTTCTTTTATATCCTCTATTATAGTATAAAACAAGTAATTTCTGAGTATATTGCTCCTAAATAACCTTAATTTCTTCTATAGTCAAATAGTATTGTTTCATTGTATTAATGGATTGTTTCTCATTTAATTTTACTTAAGTCGCTGGTTCCCTCGAATCAACTTTTGAAGTCCCTTCTAACCATCTGTTTATTTTCCATCATCAAAACTTTCCCTCAGGAGTATTTCTTATATTAATTTCAAAATCTTGAAAATATATTTTGCACTAAGCTTATGTAGTAATAAACAGCACTGTATAAACTTGTCTTATGTGTCTGATTTCATTCCTGTCCATTCATCGAGGATCTACTGTTTGTAAGGTGATATGGTCAAGTATAATACTGCTCAGATCTGGCTTCTCTCTGGATTTCTTTTTGCACCTATAGATATGGGGCAATATCTGTATTGTTTGGAGCTGATCATTTGGATTGTTTGCAATGCTGGTCTCTTCTGGCTTTCATATTTTTGGAGGCTCTCCAGAAGCAGTTCTCTGACCAAAATTGCCATTCTTCTGGCTCTCTGAGGCTTTCTCCCCACTCTGCTCAGCTATTGCCTCATTCAGTACCATTCATTTAGCTGCCACCCTTCTTCAGCCACTCTATGTAACATTGGGGCTGTGTAAGACAGGAAAAATAAGACTCTCCATATTCTCCTCCCAACCCCATTCTTCATCCTGTCTAAGACTTGCAGATAGTAGTCTGCTACCACTTGGCTTATTGTGGCTCTGTGATCCAATCCTAAATCCTGAGATTCTGTGAAAAATGGTCATATGCCACTTTTTTCAGTGCTGTTGTAATTTTAAATAGTCACTAAATGAATGGTTGTAAGTCAAGGACTACCTGTACAGCTCCTTTTAAAAGAACCTACTCACTCACTGTTCACAAGGCATAGGTGAGGGGAAGGATGCAGGTGCACATATTGGACGGCCTGGAATTTAGAGGGTTTTATTCCTAGAGAAAGGACATATTTTATTTGCAAATTTAAAGAACTGTGATTATCACGTGATTCTTAAGAGATAATTTTTTAAAATTTTGCTTCAGCTCCAATTTAAATTGGATTATTTTCCAAAATGTAACAATTTATCCACATCCTATTAAATATTGACTACTAAAGGCTAATTAATCTATAGTTATCACAAACTTTTGAATAAGACCTGTTCTCAACCATAACACAATTTTCAGACTAAGCTTTAGAGCAAAAGAATATAAAACAACAAAAATATTCCAAAATGTATTTAATGTCTGAACCCTGCTATTCAGAGTGTAATATGTAAATATCGTTTGATTTAGAGTAAATCAAATTAGATATTTGAACTTTTGATGTATGTTTTAACATCTTCTGCTATTAATTACTTTTCAATCCTATGCCTACAAATGTTTTAATAAAACTGATTTAAACTTATATAAATTAAATTTATATATTAAAAAGTTGTATATAGAAGAACAAGAAACACTTTTAAGTCTTGGGAACTAACTTCATCAAATGTATGTTATACAGGTGAAACTGTTAAAAAAAGACGAGTCCACAATAATTAAAGAAAATAATAATAAACTCATGATTGGAAGGAAGAGGTTAAAACAAGGTTTAAAAGAACAGATGTGTTTTTCAAACCTGATCATCAGTAAAATGTTGCTTTATATTTATTTATAAAATGAACAACATGCTACACATGTATTCCACATTTTTCCTTCAATCCTGTCCACTCAAATAATGTTTTATACAAGGTTCTATGTATTAAATCCAGCCATTGTCAGCAAAGTGCCAAGTTGTTCATGTCACTACCAGGAAACTACATTTGGAAACCCTCCAATAAATCATCTATTAATAACAGCAGTCAGAAGATAAATCTTTAATTTTTTTGTGTAGTTTCTGGTTTACAAAATAATGACTACAACTAAATCTGCCCAACTACTTAATTGATTTTGGATGGCTACAATGTTCCCAATTCCCATCCAATGATCAGCCTATTATTTCATGTCAAAAACCACTCCAGTAATTAGATGGTCATAAGTGAAAGGTGAACATTATACATAACTCAAGAGACTGGAAAAGTTAAAAGTTAAACATCTGTCATATGAAGAAACCAGGACATAAAGATATAACTCTTAATATAGTAAGATGTTTCATATTGTCATTAAGATTGTAACTACTGCCAAACAGTGCTGGTGCAAGATTGTTTCTGTTCATGTTTTTCTTTCCACTACAGTCTCTGTATTGTATTTCAGCTCTTTTCTGAAGGGTTCAAAAGAAACTTTGCAAAAGGCTAACTATAAGGAGAAAAATGCAGGAAATTCCTTTATGGTATATGAAATTTAATTAAAGGCATGAAAACAAAAATGCCACTACAAATCATGAAAGATTTGAAAGCAAAATTAATACTTACATAACTGTGGGTCTTTATAAAATCTGAGGGATTGCTTGTACAGACTTTTTCTCCTTCCAGGCCCATTACTCTTTTACAAATATTAGTTTTGGGGTCAGCTGGATTTGTTGCAATGACAATATCACCTCTACGGAAAGGCCATAAGGAAAAGTCAGCATCTAGCAACTTGTTAAGTGAAAAACACAATTTAAAATCCACCCCAAATCAGGTATGTGGTTATTCTAATGAGGTCCACATCCTTCAGGTACTTCAGATTATTTTGCTTTTACTCTATAGAATAAGAGAATTCCAGTGCTGCAGTATTAGAGGACAGATGGGAAGGTAGTTGTTTTTACCTGCCAACCAAAAAACTAGATCAACGGTCCCCAATCTTTGCGGCTTGACAGCCTGGCTTCGGGGGGGGGGAGAGGCCAGTATGTGCCTGCCCACAGATCAACTCGTAGCTTTGGCCAGCCTATCATGTAGCCCCATTCCAAATAGGCCCTGGCCCAGTAGTGGGTCGTGTCCTGGGGGTTGGGGACCTGTACTAGATAAAATTTTTGATTCCATGAGCATATGGAGACTTTGGCAAGAAGAAACTTTTACTTAAAATGCAAACAAATCTCCAGTGACTTCTAGGACATCAGCTTATACCTGGAAACGTAGCTATTTCATTTTCATAGTTACTTTTAACTCTTGTGATTCACCACAAGCTATGTTTGAATTGTTGTCCAACAGCAATAAGCATCTGATTGTAAATGTTTGGCTTAATGCATGCAATCCAGATTTTTATCATAGTGTTCAGCATTATGCACACATTCAGTACTCCATAAACTACTAATAAAATAGTATTTGGATAACATAAAAATGGTATTTACATTTCTGGCGATAACTGCATCCTGATGATAATCTCTAGCTATCCATTACAAAGTAAGACAAGATAACCTTTAAATAAGCATGATGAAAGTATGGTGAAGAAAGCTTCTATCAACCATAAAATGTTAACTCTTTATTTTTGTAGAATGACGATCTGAAAGTGTATGAATAATACTAATACAGAAAATGATAAAGGTAGCAACAAGTTCCTTAGCAAAAAGCATACAAAGCATTCAGGTAAACTATAAAAAAATAGAGCAACGTACTTCTGAATACGATAAAAGTGGCTGCTAAGATTTTCTGAAAATACAATATCAGAATTTTGAATTGTAGGCTCCATTGAAGGTCCTGTACACTAAAGAAAGAAACAAAGAAAGTAAGTTTTCCAAATTATTTCAAAGACTCCAAAATATACTTGTTAGTAGCTAACAAAAAAACAATCACATTAATTTAAACTAATGTTACTAACAATATACAACAGTACTTTGACTGCTTTTAAACTCATCAAATTTGGTACTTAATGCATTTTGATACAAAAAAAAATATCCTGGTACTTGTTTGTTTGATACTCAATGTGCAAGCTAAAACTTGTGTCAGTTGCCTCATGGCCAATACATTATTCTTTATGGGAAAATGTGTTTGGTACTCATTTTTCGTACTTGTGCCTCCCAGAACCAATTAACAAGTACCAAGGTACCACTATAATGCAAAAGCTTAGAGGGCTTGTATTTTTAAGTATACAAGTTAGATATTAATATTTATGGATTCTGATTCCAAAGTTCTTGGACTTTTACTAGAGAAGTGGCTAGTTTACAATCTTTGAAATGAGCTTTGACAGCTCTACAAGAAAACTGTTCTCTAACCTACATATTACTTCAACACGAATCCATGATCATTAACCCTTTTACTTCTTCCTCTCACCACTTACATCTCTCAAGTGAGTGAGATATCAAGGAACTGCCAAGCAAGCTAACAGTAAACAGCCCAATCAAAGAACCACCAAGACCACTCCCACCAACATCGATAGGGCAAGCTGCTAGAACAGGGGTATCAAACTTGATCGCATCGCTGGCTGTATTGTGATGTAACATGATGTTTTTTGCCTTCATAGAGCCAGGGTGGGCGTGGTCTCCGCAGGCTGTATCCAGCCTGCGAGCCGCCAGTTTGAGAGGCCTGTGCTGGAACATAAAATGAGAGCAAACCTCAGTCCCTACTTGCAACTGATGATGTTACCTTGCTCTGGTAATGAAATGTCTGCAAGAAAACAAGCTCAGAGAGTACCCAAGACCCTTTATTTCAACTAGCACGAGAAATATTCTCCTCTATTGGTTCTTTGGGGATATTTTTTCAACTTCCCATATAGCTAAGTTTTCATACTAAGCTAGTTTTTCATTTCACTATTAAGCAGGCCTAATCTATTAGTTTCTGAGCTGAGGCCATATCAGAAAGATGCTGCCATCTGCTGAGATTATTGATACAAAGATGTTAATGTTAGAGTAACACACTGAAAGCTAACATATACTTGTTTTCATCAAAATTAGCTTCTTTTAACTTACCATCACAATTCCTCCAAGATATTCAAAAACACAATGGGCTATGCACCCATACTGAATAGTATACCCCAGAAGTCGGAAAGTCTTTCCAATTACATCTTGCAACATAACAGTATAATAGGTGTGCAGTTGATCCTAGTTTAAAGAAAAGCACACAATATATATATTATTCAAGCAACACTTAAGATATGACTATTATAAATTACTGTATATTCAATCACAACGCAATAGGTTGGTCTAGACTCCAGAGGTTAAGGCATCAACTTAGAAACTCTGAGTTCTAGGCCTGCCTTACCCATGAAAACCAGCTGGGTGACTTTGGGTCAGTCACTCTCTGTCAGGCCAAGCTATTGCACAGGGTTGTTGTGAGAAAAATAGGAAGACAAAGGAATATTAGGTGTGTTCCCTTTTTATTTATTTATAAATGTGAGATAAAAATAAATAAATAAAATGGAAATATATTTTTAAAGAGGAATGCCATTACTACTATTTTTACAATAGTAGGCAAATTTGCCTAAATAAAAATGTGTTTACTGGAGAAAAATCAACAAGAAAGTGTCTGCTAGTATTTCATATAGCAAAGTACTTATAATACTGATAATAGATCAGGGGTGTATATATCTTATCACTTTCAACTTTCAACCATTCTTTAAAGTTAATGTTATGTAAAGTTTTTTTAAAGTAACTCAGTCTTGACATAACTAAGGTATGTGGAGTGGGAATGGATATGTTTAAAACACAACTGCCATCACTGGGCATTTGTGAACACTGTTACTGAACATTTTCACTGTACAGGATATTTCTAAGCACATTTTTATCTAGTGCTGCAGGGGAATGACCAGAATAAATGTATAAAATTCTATTTAAATATCTATAAGAGCAAAGAAAATCTAACACTAGATATAAACAAGGGCCAACATAGTTATTTCAGTCTTAAGTGATCAAATAATATTTTAATTACTCTACTCCTAATCTATTTTATGAAGAAGTCTTTAGAATGAAGATGTCACCATACACTGTTTTATCATGTTGGTTCTTCTTTTATTACTATGCATTTTTAACTTTTGTTTTATGCCCTTTGAGTACCTCTGTGACTATGTGAATGTTCCTTAAAAATTAATTTAGTACATCTAGTTTTAAATTCAACTGTTTTTCTTTTGGCTTATAGGTAGTATTTTCTCATATTAAAGTATGATTCCATCAAATGACTAGAATATTTTTCATCATAGTATGATATAGTACTAATTATATTCATAGTTTATTCAGTAATCACATCAAACCAGGATAAGTATGAATGAAACCTTTAGTGTGAAATGACTAACATATTCAGTTTAAACAATTTTTTTCAGAATAAGAGAAAAATTGTCAGATCAATTATTAACACCGGATAGTTGGAATGAAACACTATAAAGTTAACTATTGGCAGATATAATGCTACAGTTTTCCTTTAATTGATTTATTTACTTATTTATTTTTCTCCTTTATATGGATACCCCTTGGCTTGTGTGTTCTGTTAAGGTTGGCAGCTATGCTGGAGGTATATCACAAGATAGTATACCAGAAGGGTCACCCAAACTAGACAGGTCTCAACTGGACAGCCAGACTAAGAGTATCCACAAACTCATTAGCATAATGAGACAACAGAAAAAGGGCGCTGATACTTACCTGACACGCCCGTTCTCTTTCAGCTGCAAAGAGCATCCAGTAGTGGGAGGTGCTTCAGTCTCTGCTTGTCTAGGCTGGGCTTAATTTGCGGAACGCTCCTCCTCCTCCACAGGACTCCTCCCCAGCGTTCCCCAGTTTTGGCGAAGATGAGAGAAACAAACACCCTCGCCCTTAATATGCTAAAATTTGTTGGCCGAAACAGGATCCCACCAGACAGAAAGAGGGTGGGGCTGGATGCTCTTTGCAGCTCAAAGAGAACGGGCATATCAGGTAAGTACCAACACCCTTTCTCCCATGAGCTTCTCAGAGCATCCAGTAGTGGGACATACCAAAACTTGGCCTGTCCTACAGGAGGGACTCCGTCTGTCTTGGAATCCCCTCCTGGTCCCTGTGGACCCATCACAGACCCCTTCTGCCAAAGGACGCCTCAGCTGATGCAAACACATCTATTTTATAATGCCTAATGAAAGGCGATGGAGAGGCCCAGGTTGCGGCTCGACAGATGTCAGTGATTGGTGCCTGCATGGCACATGCTGACGATGTTGCAGCGCTCCTTGTTGAATGAGCTGTTATGCCCCTGGGCAGCTGTAGTGACTGAGTCTGATACGTTTTCACTATTGTGGCCCATAGCCAACAGCCTATTGTGGAGGATGAGACCTTGCATCCCTGAGTGTTGGGCTGAAAGGACACAAATAAAGCTCCGGTTTTTCTGAAAGACACTGTGCGGTGAATATGTATCTGCAATGCTCGCCTCACATCCAGCCGATGCCACTGTCATTCCAACCCTTGGGATGGTCTGGGACAAAAATTAGGAAATATCAGTTCTTGTGCCCTGTGAAAGGCTGAATTAACTTTGGGTATGAACGTAGGATCAGGACGAAGGACGACCTGATCGGAATGGAAGACGCAAAGATCTTGTCTGATTGACAAGGCTGCCAGTTCCAAATTACAATGAGCAGAGGTGATCACTACGAGAAAAACTATACGTCAGAAATTGGAGACTTGACGGTTGCAAAGGTTCGAAAGGGCACTTAGTGAGTGCAAGAAGGATCCTGTTAAGGTCCCAAGTGGGATAACGGTGAACCGTTGGCGGGCATAAGTTTGTGACTGCTCAAAGGAAACACTATACGTGGATAGGAGACCTTCATAAGTGACGACTGACACCAAGACCGCCACTTGTCTTTTCAATGTATTAGTTGATAATCCCGTCAAACCCATCTTGTAAGAACTCTAGGATTTCAGCCACAGATGGAGAAGTGGGATCAATTTGAGACTTGGTACACCATTTGCAGAAACTGGACCACGTGGCATTGTAGATGCGAGTTGTTGAGGGGCATCTGGCAGCTTGGATGGTGGCGATAACTCTGTTGGAAAACTTTTCGCTCTTCAGATGACTCCGCTTAACCTCCAGATGGTCAGGTGCAACCACTGAGGGTCCAGATGTTGAAGGGGTCCCTGGGTTAACAAGACCCCGCCTGGTGGAATTCTCCATGGTGGTGATATAGATAGACTGCGGAGGTCTGCAAACCACGGCCGTCTGGGCTAGTAGGGAGCTACCAGAAGCAGCTCCACCCTATCATCAAGCAGCTTCTGGACAACCTTGGGGATCAGTGGAAGTGGTGGGAATGTGTACAGAAGTCCCGGGAGCCAATGGCAATGGAAAGCATTGAAATTCTCTGCTCCTTGCGAGGGGTATCTGGAAAGAAATCTCAGGAGCTGAACGTTGAGGGAGAAGCAAACAGGTCTACCACTGGCTGCCCAAATGTCCTGACCGCCTCTTGAAAGAGGGTCAGATGGGGGTGCCACTCCATTTGATCTATCATGGCTCTGCTTAGCCAATCTGCCTGTGTATTTGACAGTCCTGAAATGTGTTCTGCTCTGATGGAAATCAGGTTGCTCTCTGCCCAACGACACAAACGCTCCGCATCTCGCATGAGGTGTTTTGACTGAGTTCCCCCATTTATTTATGTGAGCTTTCGCAGTTACATTGTCGGTCAATATTAATATGTGTTGATTGCATCCTGTGGAAGGAAACTGCGGAGAGCCAGGTGTACTGCTCGAAGCTCCAGCCAGTTTATGCTGCATGACTGTTCAATGGAGGACCAGCGGCCTTGGGCTATGATTGATTGAAAGTGAGCTCCCCATCCAAACAGGTTGGCATCGGTGGTGATGGTAAGTCTGTGGGGCTCTTTGAATAGACAACCTTTGTTTTTGGCTGGTCTGGTCCACCAGAGGAGAGATATGAGGACCTGTGATGGAACCTTGACCTTGTATTTGGATTTGCTTCGGCCAGATCACTGGTACGGGAGCAGGAACCACTGGAGGGATCTAGTGTGGTGCCGGGCCCAAGGAATAATAGATATACATGAGATCATCTTGCCTAAAAATTTTGATAGATCAGCTAAGGACACCCTCTTATGAACCCTGATCTCAACTAATTGATGAATGCTGTTTTGTCTATCTGGTGACAGGAAAACTTTGCCTTCCACTGTATCTATGACTGCGCCCAGATGGATTAATCGAGTCAAAGGTGTTAAATGATTTTTCCCAGTTGATTGAGAACCCGTGTAGTTGTACGGATTGTAATGTAGTCTGAGTATCTATGACTGCTTGATGAACAGAAGATGACAAAATTAAGATATCATCGAGGTAACACTGCAGTTGTATGGGGACACGCTGGAGATGAGCAGTGAGGGCTGCGAGAACCTTTGTGAAGGTCCTGGGGGCAGATGCTAGTCCGAAAGGAAGAGCCACATATTCAAAATGGAGATTATTATAACAGAATTGTAAAAAATTATAGTGGGAAGACCGAATGGGAATATGTAAGTACGCCTCCATCAGATCTATGGATGTAAGGACGTCTCCTTTTCTGATACCAAGTAAGATAGATTGCAGGGTGTGCATTTTAAATTTGTGATATACTAAAAATTGATTTAAGACATTTCAAATCCAAAATTGCTCTCCACCCCCCTGAACTTTTGGGAACAATGAAAAGATGTGAATAGAAACCTCGCCCTCATTGGTCGGTAGCTACTGGTTGGATGGCTCATATGTCCAGTAGGTGCTGAATGCTGTTTCTATAAGATTTCGTTTAACTGGATCTCTGGAAAGAGGGCATGACATAAAGAAGTCTGGGGGAGCGGATTGAAACTCCAGCGCGAGGCCAAAACTGATTGTGTCTCTGACCCAGGAATCAGATGTTGAGGAGTCCCATTGGTCCGCGAATAATTTAAGGTGGCCGCCAATGGGAGCCGGGTCCATGGGGTTATCTTGGACGCTGGAAAGACCTATTTCCCACTCCTCGGAAAGATCTCTTGGATTGGCCACCCTTCAGTTCCTATCCCCAAAGTCTGACCTCTCTGGCTGTTGCAGGTGGGTGTCTCTGGTATCTGGTTGAGAATGGACCCTGATAAAAGGGCCAAAAGGATCCCCTCCGAAAGGACTGAGGGTTTCTAGGGTCTGACTTCCAAAAAAGGGAAGGTAAAAATTTCTTTTTGTTTCGAATCTCGATAAGTAGCGGATCGAGGGAAGGGCCAAACAGTCTGTCTCCTGCAAGAGGAGATGAAGCGAGCTTGCATTTATGCTTAATATCCACTTGCCAATTCTTTAACCATAGCAAGTGTCGTGCTATGACGTGAAGTAACGGCTCTGGCTGAAAACTTAACTGCATGAAAGGTTGCATCAGCTGAGAATTCAGTGACTGCTATAAGCTTTGCAATGTCTTGGTGTGCTCTAATGTTAGAATTGGGGACATGCTCCCGTAATAGCTGGAGCCATCTAAGGGAAAAACGGGTAAAGAAGGAAGCAGCCGTGGCCGCTCTGATGGCCCATGCATCAGACTGATGGGCCCTGCGTAGGGCTAGTTTGGCCTGTTTTTCCTCTGGCTTTAATGCCTCCAGCGCCTCACTGGGAATGGAGGACGAGGATGCTAATCTCACAATGGGTTTGTCTACCTCGGGAGTATTCAACAATTTTAAGAAATCTGGGGCCAAATTAAAGAATTTCCTGTCGTAACACGTGGGGGCCAGGTACACTGCTACAGAAGCCCACTGTTTTTGTACCAGGTCTGCAAACATGAGGGACTGGAATCACATCTACCTCGACTACAGGTTGGTTGAAGATGAGATCCTCTGGTCCCTCCTCTGACGGAGTTGGAATGGTAGAAGGGGCCGACTTGTCCAGGCACGCAGTGTTTTTGTCCTTAAACAAGAGAGATTTGAAAAGTTGTGGCCAGAATAAGGTTGGTCGGGAACAAGGCCTCATTCTGAGACATCTCCCTTTCTAAGGGATCCGCTTCTGACATGGCTGGGTCAGTATCATTTATTGATTCTGATTCACTCTGTTCCATCTGCTCAGTATGTTCCACCTCTTCCGCCGCCTCCTCCTGCTCCTCCTCCTGCAGCTCCTGGAGGAGCATACCCCCTTGAAACTGTACCAGGGTATAGTGTTGCTCCGACCTGGTCAATGATCGAACTGATTGCGAATCATACTCAGTGGGTGCAGCATAATCCCTGGTCAGAACCGCATGTTGCAGGCCTGCTGCAATTCCCTGACGGATAGCCATCTCCATCCAGGTCTTCATTCGCTCTGGCACTTCATCTGGAAGAGATTGTTCCTGTCGAAGACCAGCAGCCATTGGTGTGAACGTCACTTTGGGTATCCTTTGCATGGTTGGTGATTGAGTTGACTGGGCCTGTTGACTCTGGGGGGCCATGCTGCACCTGGATGAGAGGAAGAGATCTGGGGGGAGGAGAGGGGGAAGAGGAGGATGGCTCTGGACTGTGGGGTGAGGAAGCTTGAGAGGTCCTGTGTGCCTCCTGTGTGCACTTATATATTTGTTTTTCCAGTGCCTTGTGGCACCTGTTGGCGTCTTTTTCTGATGCCTTAGAAGTCCCTTTTTTTTTGCTTAGGACTGTGTTGAGATTTAGACCTGCCCCTTGAAGTTGAGGTGTGTGAACCACTATCCCCTGCCATTTTGCTTATAGAATTAACAGTACGCTCATTGTTTAATGCTATATTGTGTAGGCGGTTGGCGGGCTCAGGGACCTGGCCAAGGATGGACAGGGTGCCCTGAAATCGAACCCCTTTATATATATATATATATATATATATATATATATATATATATATATATATATATATATATATAAATATAAATATGAATATCTGTTTCAAAATTGAGTCGTATCTCAACAATAATTTATTATTGTTATGATATTGCTAGTATTATATTGGTATGATTATTATGATTATATTGGAATTATTATAGTTATTATTAATATTATCAGAGCATTTAGGTATGCAAATATATATCAAATTTGGATGTCCCAATCAGCCAAATTGAGAACGCCTAGCAGGCCAAATTATCACTCACAGGCCTTCAACAGCTTCCCTGCACAGGCGGACGCTGGCCTAGGTGCTCGCTGTTGTGCCGCTGGAAGGGAGAACTGTGAGGGTTAAGCCAATAACAAGAATTAACAATGGCCTCGAATAAGGTTAGAAAGGAGGTTGTGATGATTCCTCGGGGTATTTTGTGTAAAAAACCTCTTAATCTGGAATAAAGATTACCTTGCACAGTCTACTGAATTCGCACTCAGCACGGCCATGCAGTCCCCTTACAGCAAAAATGGTGACCGGCTGTTATTTGTGGCGTGCGCGCCAGCAGCAATCTCCCGCTGTAAAAAGGGATAAGCTTCAACAGCTTTCCCTTAAGGCTAAACCAGCTGGGAGGAGTGAAAATAACCAGGCGATTACACCTCCACCCCTAAATGGAGTTCTGGGGAAAAGACTTCAATACGACTCGGGAGAGAGCGAGAGAGAAGAGCCACACTGCTTGTATGTTAAAACGGTGTGGCTATCGCAATGGCAAGGGTAGGGCTAGCAGGGAGAGCGTAATGAAATTGAAGCCTCCCTGCACTTAGGAACGCAAGAAGCACTTTGTGATAATGCGATCCTCGACCGCCAGTTGGCAAAGGCAGCGTCGGTAGGTGGAAGAGCAATTGTTAGAAGATGAAATTGACTGTCTCCAAATCTGAACAAGAATTCTCCTGTTTCGGCCAAGGAGTAACGAAAAGCCCTGCCTATCTCTCACGAGGCTGAGCCAAAACTGGGGAACACTGGGGAGGAGTCCCGTGGAGGAAGAGGAGTGTTCCGCAAATTAAGCCCAGCCTAGACAAGCAGAGACTGAAGCACCTCCCACTACTGGATGCTCTGAGCAGCTCATGGGAGAAACAATCCTGTATCAAATTGGACTTTGTCCCGGTTAACAAGAACCACATCAATTGCTGTCCCTGGCAGCTGTCACAGGGTTGGAGAAAAACCTGACAACCTAATATGCAAAAAAATTGCCAACAAAATGTTATGGAAAAGATCTCAACCATGTCAGGTAAGGTGCCCAATGGTAGGACAATAGGAATCCCAGTTGTTGAGCAGCCAGTGGCATAAGCAAATATCTCTATTCTACAGAGATACACTGGATGACCACATGGAATGAGTCAGGGTAAATTAGATATTGTCAAATGAGAAATGATCAGGTTGGAAATTAATCTCCTGTATGTCAGTGAGCTACACTGGTCAGACAATGACTTTTTCCAATCTGAGGATTTCACTGTATTATTCAGGACAAGATACTAGGAAAACAAATGGACTGGTGTTTCTTGAAAGCAAGAAACTTGCTAGAGCAGTGGAAAGCTTTTCAACTGTCAATGAATTGAAAAGCAATGAGCAACCAAATGTAGTACTCTAATGTGTTCCCCTCAGCTATTTATGGTTGTGAAAGTTGGACTTTAAAAAAGGAAGATAGAAAGAAAATTGACTCATTTGAGCTGTGGTTCTGGAGAAAGCTCCCATGTATTCCTTGGACAGCAAAGGTGACCAACAAGTACTAGAGTACATAACACTAGAGACATGTCTCTGGATGAAAAAAAAATCACAAAACTGCATCTCAATTATTTTGGTCATGCCATGCAGGGAATTCACTGGAGAAAGCAATTATTTGGAGAGTTAGCAGTAAAAGGAAATCAGGTGACCTAAGTCACTGTTTTCAGTGCTGTTGTAACTTTGAATGATTACTAAATGAACTGCTATATGTCAAGGATCACCTGTATTTTTTTTTAAAAAAAACTCATTTTCTTGTATACTCACAGTTCCTTATTTTCTATTTTAAAAAACATATGCACACATACTTAGCTATTCCATTTTGGGATAATCAACATTATACAAACTGCAGAAAAAGGGTAAGAAGTGGATCCAGAAACTGTGCCTGCTCTAAAATAGTGTCTGCTTTCTGGAGTATATAATAAGATTTATATCATAAGATTTATGAGGCATCAATCCTACAGCATTTTATTAAGTCTTTAAAGACATGGGTATGGGGTCTGGAAGTCAGGTCAAGCTATCAATGTGATTTCTGCTTATTATAATCTGAGTTGGGTTTGTCCTTAGCCATTATTTTATTAATTGTTGCTGAGGTTTTTGTTTGGTTTTAATCATACACAGAATGCTGTACTACAACTGTGAGATCAGTAGCTAGATAAATTGTCATATTAAATAGTACATATACAACTCTAGTGTCCCTACAAATTTCCTTAAACATTTAACTGTACATACATCATAAATCTTTTATTTTAATCCCTATACCAATGTTGAGCTATTTATTCTAACACATATATTATTCCCATTGCATCTACCAACCAACTCTGAACTTCAAATACAAGATGTCTGTTCATTTTATTATAAATTATATATAAACAACAATAAGCTTTCTTTCTTACATCAATACATTTATTAGTGACTACCTAAGGAGGGGGGAACTATCTATACATTCATAAATACTGAAATGTCTACATTTTACTTACCACTCATGCCCATGCAATTAAAAGCTCCTCAGATAGCTTCCCCAAGCGCAATTAACAAACTAACCTCTTGCATTCATTCTCGATACCTGTTCCTTTGTATAGGGGAATAACTGTATTCTTCAAATAGACAAATATTTGTAATTTGCATTTCAATACCAGTCTTCTAAATATCACTACTATTTCCATACCAATCTCTAATATATTATTTTCAACTTTTAATTCCAGCCATTCTGTGGAAGGCTTCTTGTTCAGCCTTTTTCATCCATTGTCAAATCAATGTTTATTTCCATCAAAATTTGTTTTGTATTTTCTTTGCTTCCTTTGACTATTTTTTGATGGATTTTTCTCCTCCCCCCTTTGGCTATTATTCTTTATCCTTTTGGGACTGCTTACAAGGCTGGAAATTGAAGACATTGTTTTACATTAATGTGCCTTCATATTATATAGACCGTGCCAGTCAATAACAGTGTCAAAGAATGCTGATTAAATGGATTTGAAACTCAAAAACCTGGGTCAGAAAGCAATAGCTTCCATCCATTGATGCTTCTTAGGAACCTCTATTAAGGTATATTATGATTAGGTATTAGTAAATAGACATCAATAACACTAGGTACTAAAAACCTGTTCAATGCTACTGTGTTAGCCTTCTCAAATAGATCAGACAGAAGACAGACTAGATAAGCTAATTCTACTTTATTGTAATGTACACTAATAGAATCTTGCAAGTTTGAAAGTATAAATCTCCTGCCATCCCTTTGTACATTAAATTAGAGATTGTCCTTTCTGAGTTTCTTTCTCTGCTCCTGGATAGCATTTCTTCCCTCCATCTTCCAAGATCATTCCCATATAACATTACATATTGCAACTATTACAGATTACAGAATAACAGAGTTGGAAGGGACCTTGTAGGTCATCTAGTCCAGTGGTCGCCAGTGGCAGCGAGAAAATTTTGGTGGTCTGCAGAGAAATGTCACCTCAGAGCACCCCCCAGAGCAATTAAACCAGGCTGCATGGGAACACACGGCTGTGCTGCCCACATGTCCCATGGGAACCCTCCCCGCCCACTCACTCCTTACCTGGCAAACTTGCCTGCTAAGTTGCTATTTTTTCTTTTCTTTTTTTTCTCAACCATCAGCTGTTCTGCTGTGCCTGGAGATTTAATTAGCTAAAAAGCAGGAAACCACTGGTTTTCTTGCTTTCTAGCTAAACTTTAGATCTTCGGCTCTGCTTTTAAGGACTGAAGCTTCTATTATTCAGTGCAGACTCAGGTAGTTGATGGCAGAAAGATCGATCTCTGAGTGAATCTGATTCTGTGAAAACTCAATCTGCCTGCCTGCTTTGCCTGATTTTGGGTAAAAGTTGCTCTTTTTTTATAAAAAAGTCAATATTTACATAAATATTTATAGTATTTACATACAAGCCATGACCAGCTAATCACATGACTACCGAGTCACACCCACAGAACTGGTTAAGAAATTTGAATCCCACCCCCGCCTCTCTGTGTTTGTGTGTGTGAGAGAGAGAAGGAGGTAGGGAGGTTAGATCAGATATCTCCCCCCCTCTCTCCCCCTCCTCCCTCTCCCACCAACGTCAGCAAGCTACCATCAGTCAAAATTCGTATTAGTGATCCCTGGGATTTAAAATTATGAGTTTGGTGGTCCCTGAGGTCCAAAAGGTTGGTGACCCCTGATCTAGTCCAATCCCTCGCCCAAGCAGGAGACCCTACACCATTTCTGACAAATGGCAGTCCAATCTCTTCTTGAAAGTCTCAAGTCATGAAGCTCCCACAACTTCCAAAGGCAAGCTGTTCCATTAGTTGATCATTGTCAGAAAATTTCTCCTTATTTCCAGGTTAAACCTTTCCTTGTTCAGTTTCCATCCATTATTCCTTATCTGGCCTTCTGGTGCTTTAGAAAATAGCTTGACCCCCTCCTCTCTGTGGTAGCCCCTCAAATATTGGAACACTGCTATCATGTCTCCCCGGTCCTTCTCTTCACTATACTAGCCAAGCCCAGTTCCTGTAACTGTTCTTCATATTAGCAATGAATTCCACAATTTAATTATGTGATGTGTATGTGTGTTTATGTTCTTAATCTCTCAAAATTTCAGAAATCTCCAAATAGAAGAATGAAAAGAGCAATGAATTTATTATATCTGTTGAAGATGGAAAATCACAGGAAAGAAGAGTGTTTGTATGTTACTGAAATACAGTGAGATCTTGTTAGTACATGCATGAGAAATTACGAGGACTATATGCTAGATTGGGAATTTGTTTTATAGTCCTGTGAGAAAGTAGTGAAAAAAACATTTTGTACTAAGAAAATTCCATGCAAAGGACCATAAAGTCAGTAAAACTAGTTCTGCACAAGCATCAGAAGCTTGAATAATCAGATAGACACTTTTTAGTTCACTTTTCAAATCTGCTTCAAAAAACTGGGAAATCTTCTAGAATAAAAACACTCATATCAGCTTTGATATACAGTAACTGTTGTAGTTAGAACTCTTAAGTAGTATAAATTAACTTATCAATGTAATTGAATTCTTTTTTTACCATTCAAGAAAAAATTGTGTAGCATTAAATGTTCACACTAATGCATACTAGTTCAGAAAATCAAGTCAGCCATGCAAAAAGAAGTGTTGTGCTGCATAGTTTGAACTCTTTCAATGGAATACCCTAAGAACTGAAAAAAGCTTTGGGGTTCTAAACAAACTGAATTAAGATAAACTGTTTTAACTACAGTACTTATGGGTTTAAATTAGCAAACCAATGTTAACATTTTCTTGTAAAAGTTTTCATATACTCTTATTATAAAACTGTATTAATTTATTAACTGAACAACAAATCACCTATTTACAGATAGCCTAATACACTTATTAGGTGCCTTCCACAAAATAAACTGGCATAAAAAAAATCCAAAAATATGTCTGGACTACTCAGATATGAGTTCACATTAATTCACAAGTTTAATTTGTGTTGAAATGCCATTCAAATGACACATCCACTATAATCTCCATACCACATAACTGTTCTCATCTCTGACAATAATTGTGCAATATGGCAATGGCAATATGGCATTCAAATATCTTTTTTCCCTATAACTGAAATCCTTGGTAATTAAAAAATATTAAGGACAATTTTTTGTTATGTTCTATCTCATTGTCCTGTCTTTATCACATAGATAAAAGTACTTAAGGAAAAGTATTCTCAAAATGTTGAGGGCTTTGTTGTACAACACATATTTTAGCTACATTGTAATTCTGGAGCAATATAACATAAAATTGTATCTTTGTGCTTCTTCCTTACCTGATTCACAAACACTACCACCCCCGGTTTATAAAATTAATCACAGCTAGGAGAAAAATCGCTGTGAACTCCATGAATTACATCCAAGAGATAGGAAAGGATTAGTTCAGAGTTGCTGCCAGTTATAACGCCAGGTGGCTTTTTCTGCAGTGAAGGTGTTAGCGATAATCTCATTACACTGGTACTAAATCTTGCAGACATCAAAATTATCACCAAGGTTCCTTTTCATCCCATCCTTTCCAAATGACTGGAAGTCGCTTCACCTGAAAGAAGTCAAATCCACATGCAGCTGCTATTTTAGCAGCCAGCAGACTCCCTGAGAATGTCAATCGTGATCCAATTTCGCTGTGCTGGTGGCCCCTATTCCCTGTCCAATAATACATCTGTTAAAAAATCCTACAGCTACAAATCTAGTTTAATCCTACCAGGGACCTCATGTTGGTCCTGTCTTCCAAAAAGGCAGCAGATTCTGCTGTCTATTTCGGCTAGTGTCTGGGGAATACCCTTTAATTCCCAGTCCTACTTAGAAGAATAAGCTAAGGATCACAAAACATGACCTTAAAAACCCTGATATGACTATATTCTGACCCAGAGGCATTCATTCTAGGTGAAGATTAGAACTTTGCATAATAAGATTACACAGCAAGTGAATGATATCAAGGGACTATCCATATGCAGCCACCTGGTTTTCTATAGACAGCTTGTGCTCTGCAATATGCAGTGCAGACGGAATAGAGCTTTGCCTTTTACTTGAAGTAAAATAGATTCACATAAATTAGTTGGCCATTTCCAGATTCTTAAATCCCCATTACATCTTTCATTGACAGCTCTTCTGAGGATAACACAACCATTATTCCTTTTTATTGTTGGTTCCTAAAACAATAGCATTTTCTAAGTGAAATACACATAGATTGTGTGTGGAAATTAACATCTTGTTTGCTATAATCTTGGATTACTACTGACAGAGCATGTCAACTGTGTGTGCCCAAAAAGAAATCATTGCAGAAAATTATTTATGCATCCAAAAGTCTGTTCCAGTTCAACAAATAAACAATACAAGAATCTTATTATTCTGACATGGTAGGGCCATTCATGAAGGTAATAGAACAGAATGTATACATCTATTTAATGTATATTTATACACTTAATATGAATTTAACCTATTAATCATATTTTACTCAGGTTTTCTGTGATTTACCAAGCATCTTACTGATTATGAATAATTTAAGTAGGTTGTTTTCCTTAGGGTAACTCCATATTTCAAATAAAGTCCATTTTTTAAAATATATTTCAACTGAAACCAATGGCACACATAGCTATATCTATTATTCCATTTTAATATTCACAGGAATTATATTTTTGCAAACATCTAGCACACTTGTAGGAGATATAAAGTCTGAATTCTGAAATTTATAAGCAAAAAAAATATGCAGAGAAAAACAGCAGAGAATAGATTGTTCCATATATAATTACTAAAATTGAATGTTTATTACTAAGACCTAATAGGCTGAACTTAGAAGATAAATTTGGTGTGGTGATTAAGGCACCAGGCTAGAACCTGAGAGACTGTGAATTCTAATCCTGCCTTAGGCACTAAGTCGGGTGAGTAACTTTGGGCCAGTCACTCTCTCTCAGTCTTAGGAAGGAGGTAATGGTAAACCACTTCCAAAAATATCAAGAAAACTTCAGGGATTTTTCTAGGCCAGAGTTCCCCAACATTTCTGGCTTTGCAGACTGGCAGTAGGAGGGGGAGGGAATGGTTTCACATGAGTGGCCAGCAAGACCACATGCAGTTCCAATTGTGTGAGTGCCAGTCACATGCACTCACCACTCACACAAACGGAGCATATTGTGCAAGTCGGGATGCATGCATGCACTTTCTCCCACCGCTTCTGCAGCCCTGCTCCAAATGGGTCACAGCCCAGAAGTGGACCACAGCCCAGGGGTTGGGAACCCCTATTCTAGGCAGTTGCCATGAGTCAACACTAACTTCAAGATATTAAAAACGGGGGGAAGAGGGAGAAGGCTCTATTTATACCCAAAGACAAAACATTAACCCATATTGTCTTTAAAAGCTGAAGAGACACAAAAATGTCCTGAGGAATTTACTAAATGTTTTTGGGAAGCAAAATTATATCCTCCTCAAAAGTAAACTTATTTTTAACGAGTTGCCAATGAATAGGATTTTTTTTGTTATGCTATGTTGGCTTCAACAGTTTTGTTTTTGTACTGCTTACTAAAATTCTTACAATGTAAATGAACCCATATCGGTACTACAGTATCATTAAGAATGTAGTTAATATTATCTAAAAGACATAACGGTTTTCCAAATGAAAATAACTGAACTGAAAAGGCAGAAACTCAGAAATCTGTAATTCTAAAAATACTGTACTTCTATTTGTGGAGGGAGGCAGGGAGGGAGGTACCATTTTTATTCTGAAATTACCTTTCTTATTCTATTGTTCCAAAAAATTCTTAAAGGAATATGGTTCCTGGCAGCGTTATTGAATAGCTTTTTGTAATTTAAATTCCCACAATCTAAATTATTCAGAAATCACTCACACCTGAAACTAACGCAAACACCTCAATTTGAAGAAGAGCAAGTTAGAGAATGCATAGTACCTTGTACATCCAGATAGCTAGAGAAGCATTAAAAAAAAGATCCAAGCTCCTTTAAAGAGTGTGTTTCATTTACCCTCACACATTAGTTTGAAACATCTCTTTAAAATGCTTAGCAGTGCTCTAAGAAAAAGTTCCTATACTCATAAGAACATCCTGAATCATCTACCATTTGGGATCAAATCAGATATAGTGTTGCAGAATGTTTTTGATCAAGCAGTGTTTATATATATATAAGTAACTTCAATCAATGCAAAACCTAGGCAATTAGGAATTCTAGGAAAGATTGAAACATATACTGACTCTGAATTAACATCACAAATGCTATTTCTCTGTCTGCTTGAATTTCTCTCAATGTTAACAGAGTATCTTGTACCAATGTCTTTTGGTCTATATACTTTTTCTTCGAAGAAGCTCCGAAGACAATCAAGTTTAATGGAATTTACTTATTCAGTAAAACATGGAATGTTTAGAGTAACAGCAGACATACGCACAAAGCAGATGCCTTTATGTGACAATTAACAGATGCATTTATGTGACAATTTACTACTAGACTCTACTTTACTATATTTTTGAATAAGTAATAACAATTCAGTTTCCAAACATAAATAGATGAATGCTGTGATATTCAGCCTCAGTTAATCCCCAGACATCTAAATCCATGAATAAAAATTCATCAGGTTTAAATACACTGAGCCTATTAAGCAAGAACAAAAGCATATGCACAAAAGAGCTTTTAATATATTTCAAAGCCCACAAGAGCCATGGTCTCATTAAAATTATAAATTACTCAAACACAGAATGAAAATTCAAACTGCAGTGCAGCTAAGCAGATTACAGAAAAGCCCACGTTCCATATGATAACACACCATGGCCTCCTAGATGAGGGTTTGAAACAAAAAGGCCATCACTGAAACTAGGGAAAACCACCTTGTGATCTCCAGTTTCTGTTAAATGGATGACAGCCAAATAATATAATGATTACTCTGTCCATGCTGCTAAACTTGTTCAACAGCATAAAAGTGATACCATGCATTGTGAACTCAATGCTAATGTTTTGTGCCACTAATTCAAAACTAACTACAATGTCTATTGTTTATTCCAGTTTTATTTCCATGAAATAAAATGGCAGTAAAATTATTAAACCTTTTTTTAAAAAGTAAAACAGAAAAATGGCATAGCCAAGAATGTTAGATACAAGTGTATGAAATATGTATAATTGTTTTTATATCTGTATGTTTTATTACATTGTAAGCCGCTCAGAGTCACCTCAAACCGGGAGATGGACAGCATATTAATTGAATGAACGAAGAAATAAATAAATAAAACCAGAGTTAATATTTCTGTGCTTAAAGGATTAAGCTTGTTATGAAGCAAATGAAGTGCAACCAATATTTTTACTGTTAGTTTATGTTTGAATATTATAGGTCTGAACTAAAAAGTTGCAAAATATCTTTGAATCATTTTTAAGAAACATATGTGAAGTCAGAAAGGAAAAGGAAATTTATTGCAACAATCCTCAGTGATATGATTAAATTTCTATCTCCCCAAAAATAGAATTTATCTCTTCTCATATGTGTTTAACGTTTTGAAAGATAGCATAACCAAAGACCATGAAGCAAATGGGGGTCACAATTAATGAAATGTTAATCTAAAGCACTACTGACCCTTTCTACAGATTTTCAAAATGTAAATGAAGAAGTAGAAGAGGATTCACAGATGTTTCTTATTTTCAGTCAGCTGCATATGAAACACAAATGCAACCTGCGTCTTTGGCTAAAATAGGAATAAAAATTTGAACAATAACTTTATAAATAAAATATTGAAATTATGACCCACAAATCTCTATTGAATATTCAATCCTTTCAGGAGTCTTTGGAACAACCTCTTATCCCAATTTTCTATAGTAATTAAACGGACACATCTACAATTGAAATAATTATTAGTGCTCAGAACAATCTCAGAAGCGTTTTATGTCCATACATGCTAAGAAGACTGAGAAGTAGCAACCTTGACATTCTGAGCAACAAATTCAAACAATCACTTCACTCACTTCATGGAGTATTTTTGATATACACCCTAGTAATTATATCCTCTTCCCATTTATCCTGCTCTGGTTTCCAAACACTTGTCTTTTCTCCTATCATATTTGCAATTGGGAGACTAAAACTAATGAATAATCTCTTATACATAGGATTCTTCTATTTCTCAAACTTGCATCCCAAAACATTTTCATTTCCAAGCCTTCATCTAAAATTATATAAATGGACTTACCCAAACATTTCTTTAGTATGAACTTCCCTCTTGCACATAATGTGCTCCAAAGGTTCTTCAATGAACAGTGGTCTTCTAAGTTTCCTTCCTTAGAAGAGCCCCTCCAAATAATGTATGAGACAGGATACGAAATAATGTATAAAGAAACAATTTTCTATAAGAAATAACTACTACTTCTGCAAGAACAAGTCAAAATTCAAGCCAGCATTTTGCCATATAAAAAAATACAATTATATGTTACACTGAAGAGGTAAATTTAATTTTCAATAGAAATAATTTACAGTGATAAAATTCTACTTCCTCTTCTAAAAATCAGGACTTTTTAAAAAATCAGGAGTAAGAAAACATGTATAGAAACTTATGGGATCTTGTTTTGGGTTTTAATTACATTTTATTAAATTGTATCATTTATATATATATATATATATCACCTATTCTGGAAATCTTGCAAGTTGAAGTCCAGAATATTTTGGCTGCAATAAACCAAGGAGATACAATCATTTTAATAGAAAGGGATACATTTTATCCTTGAAACTACTTCAAAAAACTGGATGGGGCCATAACACTAATGTGGGCTAGAACAACTACAAAGATGAAACTGATTTGGATTTTTGAGTATTTTATGTAATTAAATCAATCACATGACTTTATAATGCATTTAAATGTTTTCTATTCTTTTAAATTTTATAATTTATTAGTAATCTAAAAGATCACACTTAGATAGGGTACACTTTCTAAATATATCTTCTTAAAGAAAAGAATACACTATTTAGTTATTGTTACTTAATTCAGAATCAACCTTTTTTTTTAGGTTAGGGCTGCATTTTTTCCACCCAAGGGCCTCAGAAATGTGGTAATTTGTCAATGCTTCTTTTGAAGGATTTGAATATAAAAGAACACACTAATCTATATAGTACTAAACTCACTTTGTAATCTTCTATTGGTTGAAATGCAGCATCATAGGGCAAAACTTGTCAACAAAGTTACCTCAAATGGGCTAACTTAGAATAAAGAGTCACTTTTAATCTTTGTTATAAAAAATCAGATGTTTTGTTATAACTGAAATCTGCTTGATGGTGCTTATTTCCATGTATACATACTATAAAGCGGTACAAAGCCCTGGAGTTAACAAGAAAAGAATCAATATACACTCCTATCAGTTATTATACATTATATTCTAAGTAGCGAAGACTTGCATGTGAAAAGAAAAACTGAAAACTATTACTAACAAAGAACAATTGAAAACTATCACATTTCAAAATACTAACAAATCTTATGCACTCTGCTGCAATCGACAGCAATTTGGCTAGTGCAAATAAAAACAGAATCCACTAACATTCAAAAATTTTTAGTGAATTTTGGCAAAATTATCTCTGAATGATGATCAAATAATCAAGAAGTTCTTTAACATTAGCTAATATGCTTCAATATCAAGCAAAGAGGTCACCACTATGTCATATCATGTCATATTTCCTCAACTTATGTTATCCACTTTAAGATTTAGAATAAGAAGATAAATATTTTGATGGTATATCACAGCAATGATTTCACAATCTGACATTCAAATTATCTTTCATTTCCAAGTTAGACACCTGAAGTTTCTATAGCAATGAATTGAGGGCTATTTTAATGTTCTCAACCAAAATAAAGAGAAATAACAAATCATTATATCCATTAAGAAATAAATTTCACTGAATGTAAAGGATCTCAATTACGGGTAACCTAAAACTATTGGACTTTCAGTTAGTATTAGCCACTAGAAAAGTTCATTACATTATCCTTGGCTAGAATCCAAACTATTCTGAAAAGCACCAATTCTTATAAGATATTTTTCAACACCAAACATTTAACTTTCTACTCTTGTTTGAATCAGATATGAATATTCAATTATTCTATTATTAAAATCCTGGTAATAACAGTATGCATTTCCTTTTGTGTTCCTTTTTAAAATTCAGGCAGCTTTTAACACTCAGCAATAATTATTTTAATGTATGCTCTCTGTTATTCTCTGGGATGATTCCCAGAAAGACCCAACTCCACAATACCATCTATTCTTTGTACAATATGGCTGAAATCCATAGTCCTAGCAATAAAATGAAAGCTATCATATGTGTCCAAGGAACTTTCACTTTCCATAGTAAATTGTAGGCTAATTTTCATCATACACAATACTTATGTATGCTTACAAAGAGTGGAACCATAATAATGAAACTGATGTTTATATAAGTATTATTCAAGGAACTATTACTTATAATAAAAAATAATCAAGCTGCAGCCTTAACATTCACATTGATGAAGCAACTTTCTGCATAATATGCTATTATTCAACTAATGTGACATTGGAAAAAATTAGGTTTGCAGGAACATTATTTTAATATCAGAGTATACAGCTGTATACAAGTGTGCTAGATCAAAGCTGTGGATCTATCATTTCTTAAGCTATAATTCTACAACTTTTTTTGGCTGTAATCCTATGAATATTGATTTGGGAATGTGGAATTGTGTATGTGGAATTATTACAATTACTATTATTACTGGATGTCTTCTATATAACTTATGGAGTTTTGTAAAATGAGAGTAATTAGGTCCCCTTTCTAAAAATAACACAGAAAAAATGGGAGAACTGGAAGTTTATTTTTTAGTACAAGCACTTCTATATCATCCTCCCTGAATTCTTGATTATTTATAATAAAAATAAAGAACATCAATAATCTATCAAAAAGAATAAGGGTTAAAGAACAGACATATCTATCTGATCATAATAACATTCCACAACAATGATCCTTCTAATACTTGTTTAAACAGGACAATGTTCTACTACACTGCAGGAAGAATCAACAGGAGGAATGCCAAACAATTCTGGGGGCAAGAAGTTCCACAATGTGGGAGACATTACAAAGGATTTCATATCACTCTGAATATTTTCAGGGATAGATCTTAATATCCCTTCCCTGTGTAGATATATAAATCTGACAGATTCTATTTGTTTGAATAACAAATTGTCAGGCATCATTACAGAATCAACTGAATTTCTAAAGAGATGGAGAGCCCTCTGCCAGAATTTGAGCTCTGCTAGCTGAAACTAATCTGCATTCAAGAATATTTGGAATTTCAAATTACTACATAGACATTTCTTTGAAGAATTAAAACTTTCAGGGAAAAAGGTTTTAAGCACAGCAACTTCTAAAGAATATTAAAGAGATATGTCAAAACTACCCCTTCCATCTAAACTTACCATCTTTAAAATCTGCTATTTACTCATAATGTAGCAGAGTTCCATGTGAGTATACCCTTAATTTGCACAAAGAAGCCAAAAACAAATTCTAATGCTGTAACAGGTATAGGAACTATTTAAGGGGAAAAGCCACAGGGATCTATAATCTATGGCAGGTGGGAAATCTTTTTTTCCTCATAGTGTTTCCACACTTATCTGAGTGCAAAATAAAAAAGCAGCAACCAAAGCAATCCTAAAATTTGGAAGGAAATTGTGGTATCACAGCACTCCTGCTGCTGCAAAGCAAATTCCAGAGAGGCTAGTTTATTCAATTCTTAGTGGAAAAAGAATCAACCACTCACCTCATGGCACTTGCAGTATCTTGAAACATCCTAGATTCTTCTAAGAATTGCCAGTACAAAGTGGCTTCCAGAAAATCAAGCTGCCTGTTCTGTTTTTAGAATGATCTTAAAGAGACTTATAGAAAGGCCTATCTGAATTTACTCCATAGCCATAGTCAGTTGGTTAAACTGACTTATATTAGATATACACTAATAGTGAAATATACCTGTATAATAGTTGCTAAACAATCAAACTTGTACAACTCGTGATCAGTAATCTGAATTTTATAGATTCATTAAAAACCCTGTTTCAGACTGAAACATTTTGTAAATCTTTGGCAGTGAATTTTATACATTTATATAGAATTGTGATTAGTGTATAGAGAATAGTTTTAGGTAATAAGATTATATGTATAATTTTAATGCAGTAAGCTATTTGCTGAAAATTAATGATGCTTAAATGAGTTATAAAAGGAATACACTTCATAATTTGTGCAAATTGGAATATCTGCTTCCTGTACAGAAAGTTCTTACATTTCTAAAAAATGAAATATATTTTCAATGCTCATTCCTAATCATATACAGGCAAACTGCAGGTTTCTGGTCTGTTTCTTTCCAGCTAGCTATTCCTCAGTAGAATTAATATTTCCCACCAGATACCAATCAGCCCATTAATGGTGTACTCCTTGTACTACAATTTGTTTTTTTTAAAAAAAAATCAGCTATGCTATCTAAGCTAACTAGCCCAAAGGTAATTATCTACTCATCAGGAAAGACCAGGACTGGCAAACTGCTGAGGTGCAATTTAGGGTTACATACTATGGGTAAATCCATGGATTAATATTATGGATAAACATATATATGCTATGTTAATCTTAAAACATAGGTTCAGTAGGATAGCTTAAGCAACATCTTCCATTAGTTGCAGACATCATACACAATGATTAAGGACAAGACTTAAGATCTGTATTTATATTTTAAGATATGACGGTCCAGATGAAAAATGCAGCTCTACTCTTATTTGGCTGGTGTATCACAACATGAGAACTTTCTTTCTTGAAGAAAAAACATGTTTAGTACAATAAAATGGATACATACGCTATAAGGCATTCCACTTCAATTGTTTTCAGCTAAAAAAAAAGCCTTAGTAAACAGCAATGACTAAACAGATGGGTTAAATGTTATTTAGCATTCTGCTATGGATATCAATTTTTTATACTGTAAAGCAAAGCAGATAAAGGATATAGTTGATCAACAAATAATATTTTTGTTATGGGTACTTATGAGGAAAGAATGTGTATATACATGCACATACACTAGCAGTGTAATTTGTAAATACCTACTTGAAATTAATCAAACTCAACTGACAACTTCATTTTGTAAATAAAATATGCCTTAAAAATACATTAAGGTCACAAGAGTTTTCCTTACAAAGTTCCAATTGTTTGAATGGCTTCATTAGCAGATTACTATGTGAGAGGCCAAAATCAATTCAATTAAGAAGCAGCACATTTCTTATACAACACATTAGAATGCCTGTTTAAACAAAGCTGCACTTGATAAATCATGTTTTTCCTTTTTTCCCTGTAGTGCCCCAAACCAGCTCATTCTCTTTTTGGCAAAGAAAGTATCATATCAATACAAGCAACAGGCTACCAACACGTTACCAGTTCATGAAAAGTTCACCTGCCATATGAAATAAGTGAAAGTGTATAGACTATATGCCTATACATAGCAAAAAAAAAAATCATTCAAGGCTGCTGTGGCAGAATAAGTTTCTTTTTTTTATCATTTTGCAGTCTTGCTACCCAACGTGCTTATCCTCCAAGAAATCTCTGCGGAGATTTTGCAACGCAGCTCGCTCGCTCGTGTGTGTGTGTGTGTGTGTGTGTGTGTGTGTGTGTGTGTGTGTGTGTGTGTGTGTGTGTGTGTGTGTGTGTGTGTGATAGAGAGAGAGAGAGATTCAGCGCTTCAGTTCTCTTTTAGACCAATGACAGCCGCCAGGCAGCCCCATGCCTCTTTATTCCCAGGTAAGGTACATGCACGATTCAAGCTTCGCAATTAAGTTCTCTCAACAAATCGCCATCCACAGGGACGAAGCCATGAAGCAGCCTCGTCCTCAAGGGTGGTGAGTTTTTATTTCGTTACAACCGGCAGCCCCCTGGCTGTAAACACGGGAGGAAGGAAGGATGCTTCCTCGCAGAAGTAAAACCCACCTTCCTGACGTCCTCCCCAACGGAGCCGAATCATTGCTTCCCGTTCTTAGGAAGGCCCCAAAGAGCGTTTCGGACGCATTATTCTTTTTTTTTCCCCCAAATAAGACAATCCACTCACCTTCTTGGACCACAGTGAGAGGACTGGTTGCTCCCCTCTCTTCACCGGCTGGAAAGGAAGCGTCACCGCCTGCCAACAATCGCCCTTCCCATTGGCTCGGCGGATGCTGCGCGACACGCCTCTTTCTCTCCCCCCCCGCCCCCGTCTCTTTCCTGTCAACCGAGCAGAAGCTAAGATGGCGGACTTGGCGACCGAGGGACTGGCGCGGAGGCAAAGGGCTACGACGAGTTTCCAAAGGAAAGTGCCGGATGGCGGAGGGGGCCGCTTGGCCGTTCTGCCAGGAACCCGGCCGTCGGTGCGACACGGTCAGCTCCTGCTTTCCAGCGGCGTCCCTTCTCTGGACTCTGTTTTAGGTTGGTGCTGACAGCGCTGCCCAATATTTCGTAGCCCCGTTTCTGCTTCCCCCCACTCCCGCTTACCGCCCCGGGACCTCGCTTTTTACCTGCTATAAAGGTAGTCGAGCACCTTCAGAGGCCTGAGAGAGGTAGGGACGGAAAGCTGCTCCTGAATCCTCCCGCGTGGTAGAAGGTAGTCTCTTCTCCTGCGGGGTGAATTCCCACGCCCCCTGCTTCTTCGGATGGGTTGGGGAACCGATGCACTTGGCTTCCCCGCCGAGCAAACTTCTGAATTTGGGAAAGCGGAGATTTAAAAGTTGTGCCTGGTAAGGGGCGTGCGAGAACCGGAATCCAAATGCAATCCTCGGCCGCTGCCTCTCTCTTTCTGCTTTTAAGCGATATGTGCAGCAAAGCTTAATAAACGGGCAGTTATTTCACTCTGTAGCTCCGGGTGGATTCTGTAAGTACAGGTAGTCCTCGACTTACGACCCCAAAATTTCTCTTGTTAAGTGAGACGTTTGTTTAGTGAATGTTGCCCCGTTTTATGACTTTCCTTGCCACATTTGTTAAGTTGATAACACTGCAGTTGATAACTTAGTAACCCGGTTGTTAAGTGAATCTGGCTTCCCCATTGACTTTGCTTGTCAGGTTACAAAAGGGGATTGCGTGAGCCTGGGATGCTGCAATGGTCACAAGTATGAACCAGTCATCAAGCATCTGAATTTTGATCACATGATCATGGGGATGCTGCAAAGGTTGTAACTCTGAAAAACGGTCATAAGCCATTTTTTTAGAGTTGTAGCTTTGAACGGTCACTAAATGAACTGTTATAAGTCGAGGACTACCTGTACTCATCTTGTGTGTAGCTTGAGGTTTGTGCAAGTCAATTGCCAACAAGTGGAGCAGTTCCAGGCTACTGGGATGCTACTGGTTCTGCCCAGCTCTATAGAACCGGTAGCTCTGAAGAGCAGCAGACATCAAACCGGTTTTGTATCTGCTGCTGTTTGGCCAACCTGCCCGCCCAGGCTCTTACCTGTCTTTTATTTCCTGCTTTTTCAATCTCAGCTGCTTTGCGTGGCACAGTTGAGGTTGAAAAAGCAGGAAAAAAGAGGCTTTTCGAATGCTGTGCAAAACGTAATCACCGAACCGGTAGTAACACCGATTGAATCCCATCCCTGGTTCCAGGAAGTACTGTATTTTGCATATTTTGAATTTCAGAGGGTTGTTGTAGAAGTGTATACCTGGATCAACCCAGAGGCTTTGGCTCAACTTAATTTACATATTCTGTATCAGAATTAGCATGGGAGGATCTAAAAAATGGGTTGGGCTTGTTGGAGCAGGGGCCTCCAACCTTGGCAACTTTAAGACTTGTAGACTTCAACTCCCAGAGTTCCTCAGCAAGCAAAGCTGGGAATTGAAGTCCACACGTCTTAAAGTTGCCAAGATTGGAGACCCCTGTATTAGAGGATGGATGTGTATCATAAACCAGAAGATGATTTAGTTTCTACCTATGTTTTAGAGACTCCAGAAAGACAATGTTTCTTGTTTCATTAGAGATTTTTCCTAAGATCAACTTCAAAGTTAATGAAGCTAAATCTAAATGCCTGAGGAATTGAACTACCTAATGGGTGTGTGTGTGTGTGTGTGTGTGTGTAATAGAAATATTGAAAGTTTGTTTTACGTAAATACAATTTAATAGTAAAGCTTTTACCTAGAAGTATACAATATCCCATTCATTGGACTGTTTTTCAAAATTCTGTTGAAGCACTTGTTAAAAATCCTGCTCATTCCTCTTATTTAAATATAAAATTGTTTAAAATGAAATAAATTATAGTATCTTTGAGATGTAATATGGGCTTAAGTTTGAAAATAAACATTCTTCCAGCATGTGTTCCTCAATAAGTGCTAGATAACTGTACTTCTTTTATAAAAGGAATGCTATAGGTATACAATTATAGAATCTTAAGAATTGGCAGTCTCCAAGTACTACAGGTAGTCCTCAACGTACGACTACTACTGAGCCCAAAATTTTTGTTGGTAAGTAAGAAATTTGTTAAGTGAATTTTGCCCCATTTTATGATCTTTCTTGCCACAGTTGCTAAGTGTATCACTGCAGCTGTTACATTAATAACAGGATTGTTAAGTGAATCTGGATTCCCCATTGACTTTATTGTGAGAAGTGCGCAAAAGCTGATCACATGGCTCCAGGGCACTGCAATCATCATAAATACGAACCAATTGCCAAGCATCCAATTTTTGATCGTGTGACGATGGGGATTCTGCAACAGTCATAAGTGTGAAAAATTGTCATACTTCACCTTTTTCAGCTCTGTTATAACTTTGAGCGGTCTCTAAATGAACATTGTAAATCAAGGATTACTTGTACAGCATACCTTGATTTCAGTAAAGGATTAGATAAGATGTCTCCTATTTTGTTGGAGAAGATGAACTAAAATGATAATGCAATCTGGTTGATTTGCAACCATGAAGCTCTTAAATGTTTCTGGGTTGTCCTGGATGCAATCAATTACGCTTGTACTGTTTATAAATTATACCAGAAGCTTGGATAGAAGTGGTGGTAACTAGGTTTACCCATTATACTGTATTAAGTTAAATATATCAACTTAGTGCACACCCAACAATAAGAAATCAGACATTCAACAATAAAAAAAACATGCACCAATTTCAAAACTGATTCTGTAAAACAGAAAGAAAGAAATCAAAGTCAGCATTAATTTTGACATGTCACCTTTCTCTCTCTGAATTAGCTCTTTGGTTTTATAGATTCTTGGTTTCAACCCAAGCCGTCTCTTGGAAAGTCTTTTCCAAAGAAAGAAAATGAGGAAGAAAATGGCAGCTGGTTATTTTGCTGTAGACAAAATAAGAATGAAAACCCAATGTCAAAAATTATGTCAATTTGTATTTGTGGGTCTTCCTGGAAATGTGGGTTTTCCATCGCTGGTGGTGTTCAGGAAGAGATTGGATAGCCATTTGTCAGGGATGCAACAAGATCTCCTGCCTTGGACAGAGGATTGGATTAGAAGATCTCCAAGGTCCGTTCCAGCCCTATAATACTAAAGAGTTTGACAACTCTTAAATTGGGAGTTTTGAAATGATGGGTCATGACCAGCGATGGTATTCAGCAGGTTCTGACCAGTTCTGGAGAACCAGTAGTGGAAATTTTGAGTAGTTCAGAGAACCAGCAAATACCACCTCTTTGGGCAACTCCATTGTGGGCTTGCACAGGCAAGGCAGGGAACAAAACCTAGAATGAGTTTTGAGACAGGGACCTAGCCATCTTTCAGAATTGCATAAATGTTATTGTTTAGTACACATATTTATTATTTACAAGGTTGTGGTTTGGAAATTAACATTATCAATTTATAGATGGGCCTGAATGCTGGGCCAATGTGGTAGAATAATTTAAGCCAGTGGCCCCCAACCTTTTTTGTGCCACAAAATGATCCGTGGCCTGGTACCAGCATCAGCACGCATGACAAGGCAAGGCGAGCCAAGCAACCGGCCAGCCAGCTGTCCCCCGCTTCTCCCCGTCACCTTCAACTCCTCCTTTGTACCTTTGTTGATGGGCTTCGCTTCGGGATGGCTTCAGGACAGTCGCTCGGCTCGCCTTGCCTTGGGTGCTGAAAGAATCCTCGCGCCTTAGTTTCGTTCGAAGCCCCCCCCTTCGATGAAACTAAGGCGTGAGGATTCTTTCAGGACCCAAATGCCGCTTTCTAACCGGAAAAGCTCACCTGGAAGCACTTTCTCATCAAACAAGATGGCGGCGCCCAGCAAACTGGCGGCCCGGTAGGAAATGTTCCATGGACCGATACCGGTCTGCGGCCCGGTGGTTGGGGACCCCTTATTTAAGCTATAGTAAGTATAGGTACTACATCTAAACAAGAAAAAACAAATGCATTGGTACCAGATTGGGGTGTTATTTATTAAATTTATATGCCTCCCAAAGTCTTAGGAGAGTTCACATGTAAAAGCATAAAAATGAGGAAAAAATACAAGAATAGATAAAAGAGTAAAAGATGGGAAGGATAATATGACCTAGCCACACCTACCTAGACACAAAACCCTTCTCTCTCGCTTTGTCTCTCTCTCTCCATCTCTCACCTCTCTATCTCTCTACCTCTCTGCCCCTCCACCCTCTATATCTCCCCCTCTCTTCCCCCTCTCTATCTCTTTCCCTCTATTTCTGCCCCTCTCCGTATTTCTTTCTCTGTATTTCTTTGTCTGTATCTCCCCTTCTTTTCCCCCTCTTCTATCTTCCCTTCTCTCTCCCTCTCTCTGTATTTGTCTCTCCCCCCTCTCTCTGTATCTATCTCCCCCTCTCTCTTTGCCCCCTCTGTATCTTTCCTCCTCTCTTCCTCCCTCTCTGTATCTCTCTTTCCCTCTCCCCCTTCTTTCTCCCCTCTCCCTATCTTCCCCTTTCTCTCCCCCTCTCTCTTTATCTCTCTTCCCCTCACTGTATGTCTCTTCACCACTCTGGATCTCTTTCCCCTCTCTCTTTATCTTCCCCCACTCTCCCCCTCTGTCCATCTCTCCCCCTCTCTTCCCCTCTCTGTTTCTCTCTTTCCCTCTCTTTCCCCTTCTCTCTGTATCTGTCTCTCCCCATCTCTGTATCTCTCTACCCTCTCTCTGTATCTTACCCCCTCCCGCTCTCTCTATTTATCTCTCTCCCCTCTCTCTCCCCTCTCTCTGTATCTCCTTTTCCCTCTCTCTTCCCCTCTCTCTGTATCTCTTTCCCTCTCTTTCCCCTTCTCTCTGTATCTGTCTCTCCCCATCTCTGTATCTCTCTACCCTCTCTCTGTATCTTACCCCCTCCCCTCTCTTTATTTATCTCTCTCCCCCTCTCTCCCCCTCTCTCTGTTTCTCTTTTCCCTCTCTTTCCCCTTTTCCCCCTCTCCCTATCTTCCACTCTCTCCCCTCTCTATCTCCCACCTCTATCTCTGTCCCTCTTCCTATCATCCCCTTTCTCCCCCTCTATCTCTCTCCCCCCGTCTATCTCTATGTGTCTCTCTGTCCATCTTCCTATCTTCCCCCTCTCTGTGTGAATCACTCTGTGTGTGTCTGTCTCTCTCTGTGTGTGTGTGTGTGTGTGTGTGTGTGTGTGTCTCCCTCCCTCTCCCTCCCTCCCTCCTCTTATTTATTCTTTCTGGAAATCCGATCACCAGCCGCAGCAGAGGCTTCCCTTCGGGTGATTCTTCCCCTACTTCTCTCACTGTGGCGAGGCTGGGAGGGTGCGCATGCTCGGGGAGACCCTCAAGTGAGCGCCAAAGCACAGCAAAGGCATGCGCAGGGTGGCTGGCTGCTCACTTGAGCATCTTAACAGGACGTGGCTTTTTTCCTGCACTAAGGCTCCAGCGACCCCCCCCCCCTTGGCTATTTATGTTATTCTTTTTTGAAATCCGGGCTGGCTGAGGAACGATTGCCAGCCATGGCAGGGGCTTCCCTCTTCGGCTTGGCCAAAGGGCATGCGGGGCGGGCAGCACGCGAGGCAAGCATCTGCTCATTTAAGGGGGGTCTCCCCATACGTGCACACCCTCCCAGCCATGCCACAGCCAGCCAGGGGGTCATGAGAAGAGAGGGAGGGTGTCATGCCCCTGCCAGAGTCTGAATCCGAGGAGAAAGATGAACAGCTGAAAGGGAGTGGGAGTGTGGCTCTATTGGCTGTGGAGGAAACTGGGGAAGGGCAAAGTCTGGCTGGGCAGATCAGGGGAGAGATAAAATAAGGTAGAGGGAGTTCAGAGGAAGACCCAGGCCCACCCCCTCCTCATTCTAGGCATGCAGGGAGGAACAGAGAAGAGAGCAAGGTGGGTTGCATGGCTTATGGGGGAGGAAAAGGCCCTGATTCCCTTCATTAGCCACACCTGAGAATGAAAGTTTAAAAGAGATGCATGCTGAGTGCAGCAGCTGCTGGGAGCAAACATGAGTTCATCTTGTGTTGATTTCAGTTATCCGTGTTCCTGGCGTCTTCCCAACCATGTTGAGTTATTGCCATGACTTCATGTCTGGAATTTGTCCTCCTGCCCTGCTGAACTAATTACCTCATTTTGCCTTGATTGGACTTATAGTTACAGTTTTTGTTGACCATGTTTTAGACTTGATTCTCTGCAGCCAAAGGCTGTTCCTGGGAGAGTTTTTCTTCAGCCAGGAGGTAACCAGGACATTGGGGACAAAGTTGGAGCTAATAAAGGTTCTCCTACTGATTATTTGACTGTGTTGCCTTTGTGCCATGCCCCGGGTCATCACAGAGGAGGAGGAGGAGGGTCACCCAAAGAGAAGCCTTCAGCCAGCCCAGATTTCCAGAAAGAAAAAATAAAAGGAATAGCCAAGAGTCCCAAAGAGAGCTTGCTCACACACACACACACACACACACACACAGAGAGAGAGAGAGAGAGAGTCATAGAGAGGGGGGGAGACCAGCTGATGAGCGAGCGCTTTCTCCAAGCCTGACCCCGGGGTGGGCATGTGAGGTTTGGCGGGGCCAGCCCCTTTTTCCTGCTACCCTGAGCTTCTTAAAGCCGTGGCTGGGCACTGTGGGCCTGTCACAATTTCCAATGTCCCCTCCTCCCGGATCCCATTCCCACCCCGCCAGCCCTCATATTAGCGAGGCCGGCCTCAATTATGAGGCAAGCCCAGCATCAACAAGGGCTGTGGAAGGTATTCCCAACACCAACAAGCAGCAAGAGTGAGGTGCCAAAGAATTAACCCCTCTTCTTCATCCCCCACTGTTGCCATTAACTTCACAGGTGAGGGAGGGCAAGGGTGGGGCCAGCCAGTGATGGGACAGGGAGCCATAGCAGAGGGTCCAAAGAACTGCATGTGACTCTGGAGCCATGGGTTGCCAACACTGCCCTAGCCAAAAGTATGGATGAAGAATCAGGTCTTCAAGGCCTTTTTAAATACCAGCAGGTTGGAGGCCATCCGGATCTTGGACATTCCATAGGACAAGTGCTGCTACAGAGAAGGTACACTTCTAGGGTCCCAATAGATGACATTGTTTAAGCAAAGAAACTCAAAAGTTTGCCAGTTCTGCCTTTTCAAATTAAGCAGATACTAGTTCTGCTTAACCATACTGTTTGTAAGAAAAATCTAGCACCTGTGGATTCCCAGATGAATCTGAATAAGTAACGCTATGTAACAAAAAAACAAACAAAAAAAAGCTTTCTATGCTGTATATCAGAGATAATAATCCCACTGTACTATCTGCAGAGTTACAAAATAACAGAGTTGGGAGGGACTTTGGAGGTCTTCTAATCCAGCCCCCCTCAAGGAGGAATCCTATACCATTTCAGACAAACAGTTGTCCAATCTCCATTTAAAAACGTAGTGTTGGAGCATTCAATTTCTGGAGGCAAGTTGTTCCACTGATTAATTGTTATAGGTGTCAGGAAATTTCTCCTTAGTTCTATGTTGCTGCTTTCTCCTTGATCGGTTTCCATTCATTGCTTCTTATCCTGCCTTCAGGTCATTGGAGAATAGCTTGACTCCCTCTTCTTTGTGGCAGCCCCTGAGATATTTGAACACTGATGCCACATCATCATCCCCAGTGCTTCTTTTCATTAAACTATAGTAGACATACCCAATTCCAGCAACCATTCTTTATATGTTTTAGCCTCTAGTCCCCTAATCATCTTTGTGCTCTTCTCTCACTCTAGAGTCTCAACATCTTTTTTACATTGTTAGTCAGTGGAACAACTTGCCTCCAGAAGCTGTGAATCCTCTAACACTAAAGGTTTTGGTGACCAAAACTGGATGCAGTTTTCCAAGTGTGGTCTTACCAAGGCATTATAAAATGGTACTAACATGTCACATGATCTTGATTTTATCCCTCTCTTAATGCAGCCTAGGACTAAATTGGGTTTTTTGGCAGCTGTAGCATACTGCTGGCTTATATTTAAGTGGTTGTCCATTAGGACTTCAAGATCCCTCTCATAATTACTATTTTTGAGTCAGGTATACCATACCTATGCATTTGGTTTTTCTTGCCTAAATGTAGAACCTTACTTGTTTCACAATTGAATTTCATTTTGTTAGATAGCGCCCAATGTTCAAGTCTGTCAAGATCCTTCTGTATCTTAAGCCTATGTCCTGGAGTCTTGGCTGTTCCTACCCGCTTGGTGTCATTTGCAAATTTGATGAGTTCCCTATCTATCGCCTCATCTTAATCATTGATGAAGATGTTGAACAGTATTGGGCCTAAAACAGAGCCTAAGACTGCATACTTCCCTCCATGTAGATGCAGTTCCATTGAGGACTACACTTTGCATGTGGTTAGTCAGCCAGTTATTTATGGGAAGATTTCTTAAGCAGCGTATGTGCTTACCTAAAACGTTGTGACTCTCTTTCAAACAGTAGGTGGAAGGCCACTTGTTGGAAATGATTAAGTGAATACCTGAATTGAGCATGGAGTATTACATGATATCAAAGTCCTTTCTAAGTCATATCTATATTTCTATAACATTCTAATGGGAACTATTTTGTAAGTAAACAAATGTATTTAGACATGCAATTATATGATATATTTATAACATATACAATATTGATATTTTTATTTCAGTTAGTAGAGAGAAAAAATATGGGTACAATAAAGGTATCCTTGCCCTTCTACTAGGTGATCTTTTAGAATGGAAGGAAAATTTAGTTTGATTTCACTTTCTTGCATTAAATCATATCTGATTCTCAGAGACTGCCTAAACAGCTGCAGCTTCCCTGGCAAGATTTTTTGGAAGTAATTTGGTACAAATAATACACTTCAAGTTAGCACTGGGTCTTGATAAATCATTGAAAAATGTTTAACTGTATCTTATATTCAAATGTTTGCTCAAAGGCATTATTTTACATATGCATAATATTCTGACTGAAACAAAGGAATTTAGACTGTGGTAATACTATTAAAATATCTAAGTTAAGTTTCATAGAGCGATGCAAAATCTTTTCCCTATACCATTCTACCATTAAAATGATTGTAGACTATGATATGCAATTATATGTAGTATGAATGAATTGTAAAAAATGTTATGCAGGTAATTAAAATGTTTTTCACACCGCCCTGTTGTCTTCATATATCACCTTTCTTTGATACTACTAATTCTTGGAAACTATATATGCTTATTTGTTAAATTCATTTTGTTCTCAGGTGGAGGTTTGGCAATTGGAACTGTTCTTCTTATTGGTTAGTATGACATTTTTCCAATATGACACTTGCTAGCAATTGTATATGCATGAAATTATTTAATTCTCATTAAAATATTTTGGAAATTATAAATTAATTATTTTAACAAATTCTATTTAAATGATATGTATGTCATGGTGTAAGACTTTACTCCTTTCTTATCTATATAGGACATGAGCTTACTTAAAAGACTTTATGTAACTTGATCATATTGGAGCCAGCATTAGCAATAGCATTTAGGCTTACATACTGCCCCATAGCAGGGGTGGGATTCTACCAGTTCGCACCTATTCACTAGAGCCAGTTGTTAACATTCTAAACAATTCGGAGAACCGGTTGTTAGAAGAAATTCTATAAGGAAGGCAGGAAGGAAACATTCTAATGCTGCTTACAGAAACTGCCTCTCCATTAACCCTTATTACATTCTTGGCAGGACTAGACTTCCTGTCTCAGGAACCTCTCTGGAGTTTTCTTTCCCTCTTTTGCGTCGATGTGAGTGATATTGAGTTGGCCACGCCCAGCCAATAACATGACCACCAAGCCATGTCCACCCAGTCTCATGACCACTAAGCCACACCCACCAACTAAGCCACGCCCACAGAACCGGTTGTTAAAAAATTTGAATCCCACCCCTGTCCCATAGCACTTAACAGCTCTTTGTAGAAGTATTATTTGCATATTGCCCCCAACAATGGGTTCTCATTTTACCAACCTTGGAAGGATAAAAGGCTGAGTCAACCTTGAGCTCCTTCAGGATTGAACTCCAGGCTGAGGGCAGAGTTTTGCTGCAATACTGCCCTTTAAGCACAGTACCAGCTCCAAAGTAAAGTAGTAAAAAAAGATAAATGATAAGTTTAAATGGTAGAGTAGAAGCCATTTTGAATAATTCATTTTAAACTTGTTATACTTTTAATGTATATGCATCTAAGAACAACTTATAACAATAATGTAAAATATTATTATAAAATAAAAACAGCTCCAATATAAATGGGATTGGTTATTTATTTAGTTTTTAGATTCTTGCGTTATTTTTGTTTTGTTTTGTTAAATTTTTCTCTTTTGAGGTAGGAATTTTTTTAAAAGGAGAAAAATATAGAATCATGTTTCTTGCCCAATATACTATAGCAAAATCATGGTTTCTGGGAAGCTGTCAGAATAGATATTGAGATATTACTGTAATTTATTTGAGAAAATAGAAAATCTTGTAGTGTTAAAATAATTAAGGAAGAAGGAAAGATGATCCATATGTTGATTAAAGAATATGGTGTCTAAAATAAGTCATACTAAAGAAACAGCAGAAGAAAAAATGTATTCACATAGGCCTAGGGGAAGATATATGTATGATAGAATATTTAGGCTACTCTCCTTCCTACAGAAAATGGTATTTACTTAGAATGTATAACTTGTTGCCTTGTGCTTCATAAATATTTCCGTTGTGCAGAAATTGGGTCACAAATCTGAAACAATCAAAATTTCTGCAGTACATTACCATTTAGTATGCATATTAATTTTAATATATTTTAGTAGTTTACTAATATGGGAAGAAAGCAAAAAAGTAAAAACACTAAATGGATGAACTATCATTTTTTTTATACTATCTAAAAATAGAAGAGCCCATGCTGAATTATACTACGAAAAAAGCTACCTAACAATGGGGGTAAGGAAGGAATGTGTAGTGTTCAAATTAAATTATCAGAAATCCTTCTGTATTACCATCTTGCTCCTCTAGCCATACACTGATGTAACTATTAGGGTTTTTTTTCCTTTAGCCTAGGAAATCTATATTATTGAAAAGATTCTTCCATCGGAAAAGAATAAAATAGTGTAACCGTTAATTTAATAAGTCTGGAATCTGTTTGGGTTGATTAAAAAAAAATTTAAAATCTTTTTACACACTAGTTAGAATGCATTTTCTCCTCTTTCCTCACAGTCCATCTGTATGTCAGTCAGTCAAATGTAGGAAAACCCTCAGGGCACATTTGGAGGCATGTGGGGAAGGGAAAAGGAAAATCTCCTTAGATGACTAGAAGCCAGTTGTGTAACATTATTATTATTATTAGATTGTGTTCATACTAAAACATAGTTTGCTTGAGCAACAATTGATGTATATAAGCCCAATTGATGATAAATATAGCTTAGAAACAACTACTCATTTGTACAAACAGCTAAAACAATTCTTTAAAATATATAATAATATACTTGGTATATTCTTGGTAAACTAAATGAATTTAAAAGTTTCTTTCTTTTTTTGAAGTGCCTTTAAGACTGGATAACAGTGATTTGCAGGAAAGAAATGTGTATCTCTTGGATTTTGTCTTTATTAAAGTTGCAATAATTTTACTAAGGAAACTGTTAGCCTTTCTGAAATTTCCTAATAATACTTGAATTCAAGAAAGCCATTGTGGAGGATAAGCAGAGTCCTTGATCTGAATCTGCGGAATGATAATTCCAGAATTCCTACTGTAATAGTGATTTTTTTTAGTACTTTTCTGTCCGCATACACAATAGTATTCATTTTAGCAAATGTTAAGCTTTTATATTTGACTGCATTAGAGGAAAATACAGAATTTTCATATCAAGAATGTGAATGGTGTATGGTTTGGAGCAAAAAATTATATATAGGTTCTTTATAGCTTCCACAAACACAAACAATGAATAAACATTAATCTGGAATTAACAATTGCTTCAGTGTTTTAAATTTGTGTTGCTAATGTCTATGAAGTATAAAATATACTAAAAATGCTGACTCCTAAAATCCTGTCAAAATTATTAGTGATATAATTTTTTTTTTCTCTAAAAATTGATAGCATACTTACTTCATTTTGTCAAAAATAGAAATCTTTTCTAAAATAAAACTACAAGTCTTTTATAACTGTCATTTAAATAAAATATTTTCTTCGCCATGTTCTTAGGAAACAACTAGTTCTTAAAGGTTATCTTATAAAGGTTATCTTTCACTTAGTAGATAAGGTCAGGTTAAAAAAAGCTCACATTTTGGGGGAAAGGCAGGACTATTCTTGTTCAGTCTAAGCCTTGAAGCAATTTTAACTATTTTAATTAGCTACATTTTTTTGTTTTAGGTGTGCAATTTAACCTATTTCACTTGTCAGTGTAATTGACTTTATCACCTTTTTAAAAGTTAAAAGATAATCTTTAGCAAAGTACAAAACAGTGATTTGCTAAATATAATTATACAAAATACAAGTTGTCAAATTTTACTTTTCTCCCAATGGCAATTTGCCAAGTAATGTAATGTGTATGTTTGCTAACTCTGTATTGGTATGTGCTAATTAAAATACACATATCACAGATTAACCTCCTTCGAGCTTTGTGACTTTTATGGACACTTAATAAAATATCTCATGCAATTTTAGATGGTGAAGATGATTAAAACACTCTCATCTCATTAACTAGGGCAAATTATGTGAGTTCTGCAACTTAGAAAATGTTCACCTTAGGTCACAGTATTATTCTGTAGTACTATGAATAATAATGATGCTGATTTAATAGTGATTTATTATGACAGATTCCAACAGTAGGATAACCTGTCTGTCTACATAAAATTGTACTTGCATATACACTGCACATAATTCTCTTTCCCCAATACAAATTTGATGTGTTACTTACATATAAATACAGGTAGTCCTTGTGTTACAATGGCAGTTGTGATGGAAATTCTGTTGCTAAGTGATGTAGTCATAAAGTGCAATATCACTTGGCCACATCACTTAATGGCAGCAATTCCAACGGTCTTAGTTGCTGTCATTAAGCAAGGACATACATTATTAGGACTTTTTACTTATAGCTTCCCCATTATCTTCCCTTGTGGGAAGGTGGCAGGCAGTCAAAAATTGTGATTACATGACTATGGAAATGCTGCAGTGGTTGAAACTATTGTCAGTGTCATTCATTCAGCACCATTGTAACTTTGAACAATTGCTGAATAAGTGGTCATAAACCAAGAACTACTTGTGTAGTCTTAGACATTTATAGCAAATTGAGCTTATAATATGTCAAAAAGACAACATAAGCATGGCAATGTTATGATGTAAACTTTACCCTTATTGTTTTCCAATGCCTAACACATTGATATAAGTTATAGGTTTGCCATTATGAGGTATGTTTTGTTACTTGTTTCCTTTTATACATGCAAAACATACATCGTGATGATAGTCATAGATTTGCTCAATATCATGCATTTAACCTTTATATTGTAACTTCAGTACACTGGATGCATAGTTACATGCATTAATTTTAAAAAAATCATTAGCAATTCTCTATGTTTTTACTTCCTTTTATAATTTAGATGGTAATTTCAATTTCTTTGGAATATAGATGTATGTCAGTCGATACATAGAAGATGCTTTGTGACTGAGCTTCTGTCTTGCAACTCTCTTTTCCTATAATTTAGTTTAATTTTGAATGCCATTATTAAAGTTCATTCCTTGCTTCAGGAAGTGAATAAGACAAAATGAAACTAATTTATAATCTACAATTGCTAGATTTTTTTTTAAAAAAAATAGACTTCTGGGATTTGAAGAATTATGCAGAATCCCACCCATACAAATCATAGATTTACATTATACCAATAATATAATTCTTACATTATTGCAAAGTTGTAAGTATTTTAATTCAGGAAATAAAAAAAAACTTAGTAAAGAAATAGTATTTTCCATTAATGGTGAAAATTTTTTATCTTACTTAAAAGAAAATTGACCAGTGTTAGAATAGAATTTTAGCAAAATATAGACCATTAAGATATTCCATAGCTCATCTCTGTTCCTTTTGTTTTCTTTCTGTTGTTCTCTCAATAGGGAATTAAATTGCCAATCAACAAGTTAAAGTAAATGTACATGCTGATAACAGTTACTCATTTAAAAAACCCTCTTTAGACTCAGTAGTTAAATGTATACAGTAATATATAGCAGTATTAGGATATTGGGTTAATAAGAACAAGACAGAGATGATTTTATGAAATGTATCTGAAAAAGGAGAGCAATTATTATTACAAATAATAAAGTTTAACATCAGTGTTGGTGACTAATTGACTAATTGATTACATTCCATCAGGTCATTGTCAACTCTTATCACATTGATTGATTTTCTCAATGACAGTCTGTACCTAACCTAAACTTTCAAATCTTCAACAGTGCACTTTTTGCCACTGTAACTCATTCCATTCATTTTGCTGCTGGTCTTCTCTTTTCTTCCATTGCTCCTAATATTAGAGCCTTCTTTGGGATTTTTAGAGAAGATCTCTTTAGAGCTTCACATCATGTGTCCAATATATGATAATCTAAATCTTGTCATTGCTACCTCACGTGGGAATTCTGGGTTGATTTGTTCAATGATACGCTTCTTTATTGTCTTGGGTGTCCACGGTTTTCTCAGGAGTTTTCTCCATTACTAAATAATGTATCCAGAAAGAATGGAAAATCCTATGAAACAAGATACTGAAGACAAGATACAAAACTTTCCTCACAAGAAAGGAAGAACTAGTGACATCTAAAGAGGCTAGCTTGAATACACACAAAGTTATTTGAAAAGAGAAAAGGGACACATACAGGGAATGAAAGAAGGGAAACGTAAAGAAGAAAATAATGTACCCCTCACACCCTTGATTAGAAAATCTAACACTTCGAATGATTTGAGATTTGAAAGAGGTAGCAAAAACAGCAAACAGCATTCTTGTTAAGAATTATTGTTAAAATTAAAAAGAAAGCGAAAGTGTGTAAGGTCAGTTGTGAAGAGAAAATCATGAATCAGTAATAGATGATAGTAAAATAAAGCTTGTTAACTTTTTTGTGCGTTCTTGCAGAAGAGAAATATAGTCAGTTAATCATAGTTGTGCCACCAGGGGAAGAGGGAATTGCAGTTTAGGAAGGGTAAGCATTGGCCAGGAGAGAACTTCGCTAATTTGAACACATTTAAGGCTCTGGGTCAAGTGGATTGCATCCCAGGGCCCTCTGTTTTTCAACATTTTTACTCAGGGCATGGATGAGTGAATTAAGGGGATACTTACAAAGTTTGCGAGTGACAAAAAAACAGAAAATGGGTAAATACTTTAAATAAAAGAAGATTTTTTTAAAAAAAATACCTAGATAGTCTTGAGTTGAGTATAATGAGATTTAAGAGGGAGAAATATGAAGTTCTATGTTTAGGTAAGAAAAATAAAAATACATGGATTCAGCTGGGCAGCAGTACATGAGAGAAGAGTCTGGGTATACTTGTTGACCACAAGTTAAACATGAGGTAGCGTTGTGTTGTCTTTGAAACAATGAGTGCTATGTTGTGGTATATTAATAAGGTAATACTTCTAGGTTGTGGGAAGTAATTGTACAGTGGCCAGAGTCTTTGGCATACTGTGCATTGTTCTCTGCAACACAATTTTAAAAAAAGACAGTGACAAATCAGAGCAAGTTCAGAAGGAGGTATGAAGATGATAAAAAAATTTGGAGACCAAGCTGTATGAGAAATGATTAAAAGATCTGGAAATGATTAGGCTACAGAAAAATTAGCTAAGGGGAGATATGACGGCAGCCTTTAAATAGCTGAAAGATTTTATTTAAGCAATTTAAATAGCTGTTCATCTCAATCTATATAGTGAGAGTTAAACAAGAGGAAAAAAGCACAATTTTCTCAATATGCGGACTCAACTAATATATGCCTGTATTTTTTAAAAAAATAAACCATTTTCAGTCAATAAGACAGCTAAGTCAACCAACCAACATAGTAAACAATTATTTTCTGGTGTTCCAAAGGGCAACACCAAACCCAGAACTTAGGGGATGTACATTCACACTAAATATCTGGAGAAATTTCCTGACTATTAAGTATTCAATTAGTGGGGTAGAATACCACATGAAATAATGAATTTAGTTAGTTAATTGAATATCTCTAAAGCTATATTTATGATAACTCAATTTATGAAAATTGTATTTGATTTAAAGGTTATCTTGAATATTACCTCAGGTATCAACCAGGTATCAACCAGTGCATGCCTGTTGGTGGCTAAAAATGAAGTCAGTATTGAGATATTTGCAATGATTTTCCCATCTACATTTGTTGGACATCAACAAGTATGTTTGCCTTCCATGTTTGCGACAACAACAGACAGTTCAAGAGTGGAATAAGATAAACAGGCTATTGAGTCCTAGAGATCTACCAATACATAAAATATTAGACTCTCTACCTCGCACCAGGCTTAAGTCTAGGAAATCAATTTGTGATAACATATTGCAGTCTTATGATCTAATTAAAGAATGGTGATTAAAATGGTTGACCTTTAATAATCATAACCAAATAGATCACACAGATCCAACAAAACCACTTCCAGAAATACAGTTGCCCTGAAAAATATAGAGCCAACCTAATATAATCAAAACAGGCCATGCCCAGAATTAAGATCTTTAGGTGGGGAATGGCTAAGAACCTGCAATATTACTCTTGCATCGGAAAAACAATAATACATATATCGGTAATCTAAGAATTTCAAGGTACCTGGGACGATCACATTGCAGCCATACCAGAAGCAGCTAAATGACCAGCTTTCTTAGATACTGAATTGTAACATCTATTGCAATTCTAGGGTGCCATATTATGGTGATTTTATTATGGTTTCATTTTAATATACTATATTGTCCACATTCTTCACACATACACATATCCATATATATGCTGATGATTTATTTAACTTATATTTTCATTGGTGTGTATAATTTATTTTATTTGTGTTATATATCGGGAATTTATGACCTCTGTAGATGCCATATACTAAATAAATAAATAATAGCAAGCATGTTTGCCTTCCTAATAGTATGTCTATTTTCTAATAACGTATGTTTTTCCTGCAGAGGAAGATGTATATGGTGTTTACTCCAATCTGTTGTTCAAGAATTTCCTTGCAGAAGGAGTAATTTGTGGGCATAATTTATTTATTGCTTCAGATAAAGAGGAGCCTGGTATTATTCTAAAGGTAAAGAAAAGTTTCTTCATATGAATGTTTCTTAATGTTTGTATAAAATTAGTAATTCTCTTATCATAAACCAGAGTATTTTCATCTCTATTAATATTCTAGAATATGCTAAGTTTTTATCAATTAATGTAGAAATTCAGAGAAATCCAAGAAAGATAAAGTCATTATTATGTTACATTCAAAAAACTGCAATAATAAAATCACATGTGAGCTTGAAGATTTTGGCTTGCCACACTAGATATAAAAAATGATTGACTAATCCTTTTTAAGCAACATGTATTGTCCAATTTTAATTCAATCAGTGTTGAAATTAAGCCTACTGGTTTGAAGTTGGAGAACAGAAGGGGATTGGGAGAAGGAAAAAATGAAAAAATATAGATTTTCCCCCTTAGCAGAGAAAATTGAGGACCAGAATAGGTATAGTAGTAATGCAGAATGGAAGGAACAGGGAGCTGGAGGTGGGGTGTAATTATATTGAATTTATGTTGGGTTTACCCTACAGGCCTTTGTGTTACCCACCTCATTATGGTATTTATAACAGATGTGGCTAGAGAGAGCTCCAGAGAAGCAAAACACAGATTGGAGGGCATTGCCTAAGTTTGCACAATATTTTTTATGCTTTCCTTGCATCCATATACTGTATTAAACTTTTTATGGAATGTATAGTGGAGAGAAAAGTAATTGTGAAAACGTCCTAGAACTGAACACAATCAATTTGTGCATGCAATCTGATTAGCAAGTTGCACAACTAAAATGCTACACAAAATTATGCATTCATAATAATTTAGTACAGTATGTGTGGGTTTTTTTTCATAGACCATAGAAGTACATGTCCTTTAATTGGAATTAAGATACCATCAACTATGGTATGATGACTACGTTATTGGACTATGACTGGAAAAATTCTGGTTCAAGTCTACTTTAAGCCATAGAATGAACAGCTTTAGGCCAATTATACGCTTTTGGCCCAGTCTATCCCAAAACTAGGTTGCTGCTGGAAACAATCAGAGCAGAGAATGCTGGAGAATATCACCCCAAGCTCCAGAAAACAAGTTGGTAAATAACCTAAATTATAGTTTTTAAAAGTGCAAAGAAGAGCAACTAAGATGATTAAAGGCCTGGACACTATAACATGCACTGTGTGCACCAATATTAGGCAAGTGAGTATTTTGACCGTATCATCATTTTTTATGCATATTCTCCACCTCCAAGCTGTATAAACGTGAATGCTTAGTTGGCATAAGTATATCAGGTGATGTGTATTTGTGTAATGAGGGATGGTGTGGCCTAAGGAGATCAACACCCTATATCAGAGGTCCCCAAACTTAGCAACTTTAAGACTTGTGGACTTCAATTCCCAGAATTCTCCAGCCAGCATAGCTTTTGGGAGTTGAAGTCCACAAGTCTTAAAGTTGCCAAGTTTGAGCACCCCTGCCCTATATCAAGGTGTGCATAATTATTAGGCAGCTTCTTTTCCTCAGGCAAAATGGGCTTTAAAAGAGATGTATGACTCTGAAAAGTCAAAAATTGTAAAAAGTCTTTCAGAGGGATGCAGCCTCTTGAAATTTCTAAGATATTGGGGCATGATCACAGAACCATCAAACATTTTGTTACAAAAAGTCAAGAGGGTTAAAAGTCAAAAAGTCAAGAAATGTGTTGAGAAAAAAAAGATACACAATCACTGGCAAAGATTTGAAAATAATCAACTGTGAAGCTACAGAAATCCATTATACTCCAATGCTGTCATATATCAGAACTGCAGCCTACCTGGAGTGCCCAGAAGTACAAGGTATTCAGTGTTCAGAGACATAGCCAAGTAAGGAAGGCTGAAACCTGACCACCACTGAACAAGAAACATAAGTTGAAATGGCAAGACTAGGCCAAGAAATATATGAAGACAGATTTTTCAGAGGTTTCATATGGATTATGAGATGAGAGTGACTCTTGACGGACCAGATGGATAGGCCTGTGGCTGGATCAATAATGGGCACAGAGCTCCACTTCGACTCAGACGCCAGCAAGGTGGAGGAGGGGTACTGGTATGGTATTATTAAAGATGACCTAGTTGGACCTTTTGGGGTTGAAGATGGTCTCAAAATCAACTCCCAAACCTATTGCCAGTTTTTAGAAGACACTTTCTTCAAGCGGTGGTACAATCATTTCAAGACCACCATGATTTTTATGCAGGATATTGCTTCATCATCTGCATCAAAATACTCCACTGTGTGGCTAGCGAATAAAGGCCTTAAAGATGAAAGAATAATGACATGCCCCCTTCCTCACCTGACCAAAATTCTATTGAGAACTTGTGGGCCCTTATTAAATGGGAGATTTACAGTGAAAGAATACAGTACACTTCTCTGAACAGTGTCTGGGAGACTTTGGTTGCTGCTGCACAAAAAGTTGATCGTCAACAGATCAAGAAACTGACAGACTCCATTAATAGAAGGCTTACGGCTGTTATGGAAAAGAAGGGTGGGCTATATTGGTCACTGATTTTTTTTTTGAACTGTCAGAAATGTTTATTTGTAATTTTTGAGTTGTTTGTTTATTATTCTCACTTTAACAGATGAAAATAAATAAGTGAGATGGGAAAATGTTCAGTTTTCATCTAATTGCATAATAATTCTACACATTAATAGTTTGCCCAATAATTGTGCACACATAGATATTCTCCTAAGAAAGCCATAACCTCACTTTTACTTTTTAAAATATTCAGGTTTGAGATTTATTAATATTTTGGTTGACCAAGAGCATTGCAGTTGTTCAATAATTAATCCTCAGAAATACAGCTTGCCTAATAATTGTGCACATGGTGTATGACAAACGGATGCAGGATTTGGATTTGGCTAGTTTAGAGAAAAGACCTAGGGAGGAACATGACAACATTTGGCTAGTCTAGAGAAAAGAACTAGGGAGGAACATGACAACCTTTGGCTAGTCTAGAGAAAAGAACTAGGGAGGAACATGATAACATCCAGTATTTGAGAAGCTGCCACAAAGAAGAGGGGGTCAATTTTTTTTCCAAAGCATCAGAGGAATGAAACAAGAAACTAATGAAAACTAAGCAAGGAGAAAAGCAACCTGGAATTAAGGAGAAACTTGCAACAGTGAGGACAATTAATCAGTGAAACAGCTCCTTCCAAAGTTGTGAGTGCTTCATTACTTGGGGTTTTTAAGAAGAGATTGGACAGTCACTTATCTGAAATGGTATAGGGTCTCCTGCTTTAGTAGGGGCAGAACTAGAAAATCTCCAAGATCCCTTCCAGCTCTACTCTGATTGATTGATAGAACTCTTTGGGGTATTTATTTTGTAATGCTTTGTTTTTATTGCTTATATATTTTATTCTTACAAATGCTTGTGTGTTAATTGCTATATTATGACTACTTTCTAGACAATTTTACTATGCCATAAAATTGGCTTTTCTTCAAAACTGTACAAAAATCTTAGAAGAAAAAGTTTATGTTAGATATCTGATAAAACAGTACATTTCAGCTGTAAATTGATGCTGTGATGTAAGTTATCTTCCTGAGAATTTTGAGAATTGAAAATCGATATATAAGAATGTAGATTTTAAAATTTCCATTGTCATTGACTTTCCATCATGATTATCAATAGTTCCTTTGCTGCCTAGCATATTGGTCACTTTTATACATAGATTGAATAGTGCTGTAGCTATTTTTAACTTTAAATGGGAGTTTATGGTTTTTCTGTAATTAAGAAAAATATTCCTGTTCTAGAAAGAAAAAAAGAAGTGTTTGTACACCATAATTAACTTAAAGCTATGTAACTAAAAGGCAAGTGGAAAATAGAAATGTCCCATCAGCGGCCTATGGTATACGATCACCTAGTAATTTACCCATCATCTTTTGAAAACATTTACATGTCTAAGTCAATGCTTCTATAGGAAGTCAGCATTAAGATGGGACATTGTTGAAAAATTACACTCCTGCTAAAAATGCCTTGGAAATATATACATAAAATTTTAAGCAATTTTTTAAAAAACATTTCTGTCTCTTTCATTCATATACCGGTAGTTATTATCCAATAAGAAATTGCAAAGGAATAGGTGAATCTTTATATAATGAATTATACATTTTTTTGTACTCGTGTCAGAAGGTGTTTTCTGGTTGAAAGGATTAGATGGGGAGGCCCAGGCGGATGCTCCTTTCATGTTGCCAGCAGGAGCTGGAACGAAAAACGAGAGCTCACCCCACTTCATGGCAGCACTCAGGTCTTGAATGTGGACTTCTAACCTCCAACCCAGTGCCCTAAACGTGAGAGCCACCGTGTTTTTTTCATTACACAGTTTTTAAAAATAGCATTCAAAAAGTGCTTTTGGAAAGACTTCTATAAGCTACACTGGATGAAGGAATGCAAAACACTGGTTTTGTATTTTTTGTATTTCAGCATTCTAGTATTTTTGAGAAGATACTAGAATGCTGAACAGTGGTGAATACCTCACTCAGCATTCAGGAAATTACAGTTTTGAGGCCAAAGGGTAGCAGTCTGAAGCCTGCAGTTGTATTCCAGCACACAAGACTAGCTGCAAAGGTATCCAGGCAAAAGAGCAAGGTGATACTGGAACAATTATTTTCAGGCTGTGCTCGGAATGGTGTCTTCTCTCACTTACATCAGGACCCTTGATACAAACTGGGCTTTCCAAATGATTTAATTGGATTAAAATTTTGTATTATGTGCATATCCGCCAAATAAATGTTTTGGGGAAAGACTTTTTGCAGATATGGACCCTGATGTCTTCAGGGTTTTTAAATTTAAGTTGTAATATTTGTATATTTTAATGTTAGTTTTTAAAAATAATGGGCTTCAGATTTTTCCTTTCTGTAGCTTTGCTTATTGTTACTCTAGTATAGTATTTATTCTATTTTATTCATAAAATGTTTCTAAGATTTTCCTTCATTAATTTAGAAATATGGAAAACTAAAATAAAAATGGAATATGTATCTAATGTTTCAAATATTTATATTTTATATACTGAGGTTTTAGTGACTAAAGGAAAAATATATGAAGTTGACTGAGACCATACCCTAAAAGTCTGATAAAATATTAAAGAGTGACATATCTTTAATTCAGAATGCATTTTTCCTTTGCATTAAATGTCCATTAGATTTCACTATATTTGTATCTAACATATGTTTTCCAGATGTAAAAATATCTAGTCCTGCAATTCTAATTAGATCCTGTCAATGTTTGTTTTCTGTTCTGAATATTTTAATAAACATTAGGCAGCTTTAAAATTAGATTTTTATATGCAAACATCATGATTCATTCATGGATTTTTACCAGAAATCCAGAGAATGACTGTTTTTAACAATATTGTTAATTCAATACCTAGATGCCAACTCTTTCTCTCTTTCTCTTTCTCCTTTCCCTCTGAATCAAGGTAGGTTGTACAAGTTTTTGACGGATGCCTGGAGGTAGTGTTGAACTGGATGAGGGCCAGAAAACTAAAGCTGAATCTAGAGAAAACAAAAGTGTTCTGGTTAATTGATTTTTAAGCCTAGGAATAAGAAAGATAGTCTTTGCTGGCTGAGATAGCATTACATCAAAAGGAATAGGAGTCACATCTGTTCTTGACTCCATCTCTCAGTAAACTCACAGCTTCATTTGCAAAAGAGAGTTTAACCAGAGTTAGTCTGCTGCATTTCCTGCAGCAGGACAGGAAAGCAGATCAGTGGATCAGTGCTCTCATAATCTCATGATGAAATACAGGTAGCTCTCAATTTACAGCAGTTCATTTAGTGACCATTCAAAGTTACAACAGCACTGGAAAAAGTGATGACCATTTTTCACAGTTACAACCTTTGCAATATCCCTATAATTATGTGATCATAATTGAAATGCTTGGCAATTGGTTCATATTTATGACAGTTGCAAAGTCAATGGGGAAACTAGATTCACTTAACAACCAGGTTACTAATTTATCAACTGCATTGATTCACTTAACAACTGTGGCAAGAAAGGTCATAAAATGGGGCAAAACTCACTTAACAAATGCCTCACTTGACAACAGAAATTTTGGGATCCTTTATGGTCATAAGTCGAGGACTTCCTGTGCATGTAAAACTTCCATTTCCAAGAATGGAACATCCCACAGAATTCAAGAACACTGTGTTCCTCCAAACTGCTTGGGAGATAGTTTGCAGTGTTTTAGACATGGCCACACTACAAAGCAAATCCATGTTGTCCAGAACATCACATTTCATAAACTTTCAATTTAAAGGATGAACTTCAAGAAAATGGCTGGGTCACCCTGAAAAGCATGATCAAGGCTCAGAATGCCAACTATTAGACTACTTTAAACAAATCCCAGAAGCTAAACTTCATGCAGAATTCAGCTATCTTGTTAAATGTGTTCTTTTAAATAGGTTGTGTCATAATAATCCTGTAAGCAACATTGATTTTCTGTTAGCTATCAGGCTAAATTTAAAAGTACTGGCACTGTTATATAAAGCTTTAAAAGACTCACATTTGAAGGATCACTTTCTCTAATATTCCACAACACAGAGGCCTTGCTTCTGGCCCTAGAAATTAGTTCAGTTCATAGTGTACTAGTCAGAAATTGGGCTTTCTTACTTGTAGTTCTCTATTTGCATTTGTTTTGGGGTTTGTTTTTTTGGGGGGGGAGGTGGGGGGAGAGATCCTGTATTTATGTTCCTAGCTGTCTTTAGTATTCTATTGGAACATCTAATCTATTCTCAGATTGTCTGTTGTTGTTGTTTAATGAACGCTGTTAGATCTATTGTATTTATGATATTTAAGAACTTTTGCATTTATTATTATTAATGTTAATTAAGGTAATTTTCCCTTTTTTCAATTTTTATTCTGGGATTGGCAATATAGAAATTAAAGAAATAAAGGTTTACCATTATAGGAGAGGCCTGTTTCAGTATACGATAGCCAAAAATCAAGAGTCTGATAGTACTTTTTATGACTAATACATTTTGAAAGGCATACAGTTTCATGAGCTGCAGCATCTGATGAAGTGAGCAGCAGCTCATAGAAGACTATGAATGGTTCACCAGTAAATGAGCTCCATGCAGTTCTAATGGCTCTATGAGCATAGCTTACACATTTTTGACAACCCGCTCAAACCAAAGTTTATCTTGTTCTCTAAACTAGGAATGCAAAAAATTGATGACACATAAATCATGGACAGAATTGGGAGTCAGCATGGAGCAATCAGATCAGCACTACCATGCTGCGGATTCACTGTGCCAAATAGGATCAAATTATGTCGTCCGTTAGAAAATTTCCCATGTTTTCCTCGTTTCTACCATATTTTTCTTGCTACAGAAAATCTGTTCATGGGCAGAGTTAGAATAATTATAGTATTATGAACTATCTGTCTAGAAACACCTGACAATTACATCAAAATAATTGCTAGAAATAAATTTTATGGACATTTCTTTCATAAGCAATAAGTGTTCAATTATTTTTTTTACCAAATGTATTCCTTTTGAAATCTAAGATCTAGTTAACATATGTAATATTTAACAACGAAATAGATTTCTTGTTAGTACATCATTCTGTATGTACTAATAAAAATAGTAAAGTTATTTGTTCAGCTTTGAAGTATTACTGTATAAATATAACTTAAAACATTAATTGATAGTTACAGTTTTAACTGCAATTGTAGATTTATCAGGCTGACAAATCAGTGAATGCTTATCAGAACATAGAGGTTTGAAGATGCATAAATAAATCATTATAATTTTCAGCAATATTTATTTAAAAAAAAAAATTGGAAGGATCGAAGTAGGCTTTCCATGCACAACATGGATTATATTACTAAATAATAGCACTGTAGTAGTCCTCCAGCATTTAAAATACCTTAAAGAGAAGTATGATGCCAGTAGTTAGTGGCATTGGTAATTAAGAGACTGGTGAGGTTAAGCTTCATTAACTATTGTGGAATTGTGTCTTTGATTTTATTATACCCCAGAGACTAGGAGAAAAGAAGGAGGTCACACTGTTAGAATCTGACTTTGTTTAATACATTTGCCAAAGAATGCAAGCAGACATTCCTAACAGAGAAGAAGAATAGAATTGCAAGATTTATTTCAATATTAGTTAAAGAATGAAATTCCTAAATATTTAGACATACAAAGGCACATTTTTAATTACCTTAAAATACTCTGTTTTTTCTGTAATCTTTTTTATTACAAATCTTCCATTGGCATTGAGAATTGTGTGCATGTGCACCAGAAGGACAATATAATATAAAATACATATGACAGGAGATAGCTATTTATTTGAGTTTATGATTTTAAATAAAATTATTCTTTCTTGTCTTCTTGCTGTTATAAACTTGTGGAATTTCTTGCTTTTTCTGATTAAAAATAAATCCTTGAGGGACATGTGTCCTAGATCTCTATTGTTCTGTAACTGAATGAATGGTATTCATAATTTTATTCTCTCGACTATTCTAGTTTGTGTTTATGCATATGTAACAAGATTCTCTTCTGCTCTGGGGAGATTCTTGATGTGTGCAAGCAATGTTTCACTTATAAATGTATACAATCCAATTGGGTGGGTAAGATGATGAAAATTAAATTGCTTACTTAATGGATTAAGGTTATATTTGAATGTGTAGTTTTTGCATGTATGTAGATAAGACCATTAGTCCATTTGTTACTAGAAACCTAGCCAAAACAATGAGTTTTCTATAGGTTTATTGAGAATTTTTATACAGTGATTGACTGGGTGGGTGAATGGATGAATTTATTTTTAATCAAGCTATCTAAATATATCAGGGTACCAACCTCATCACCTACAGGTTGGGGAAGACTGACCTAATTTTTCCCTTAAAAGTTCTATGTGTTAATCCCATCTTTGCTTTATGCTTTTAAGAAACATTCAATAGCAAATTAAGAGTTTCTATTTCTCAAATTGCAATGCTTATTTCTCTCTGCTAGATCAGTGATAGACTCTCATCTTAATGTACTAAAACTTCCATTAATTTGCATTCATTTGTTTTATACACTACTTACATATCTTTGCCTCCCTTCCCCTTTTATGTAAATGAACTTAGTTTTATATCTAATGGCACAACAGCCCAACCTAAATCCAGGAAGTCATCTGCAACAAGTGCCTACTTACCTTCTGTTTACAATCCTTCAGCAAGGGAAATCTACTACTAATTTTAGTAAACAGCTGTACTACTATATATCCTTTATCATCAAGAAATTCTTCCTAATAATTATCAGCCTGAGTTGCCTTTCTTTAATTTTCAGTGAGTTAGTCCTTGTTCTAGCAGTTTCAGCTTCCTATACATTTATTATATTTCCCCTAAGTCTCCCACATGCACAGCCAGTAAAATAACTTTAGCTTTTTTTTTCATAAGGCTTAGTTTCTAGATACCTTATTATTCTGATAGTCTTCTTCTAAACCTGCAACAGTTTCTTCATATTTCTTTTAAATCTCATCCAATAAGATAAATGTTTTCTTGGAAATGCCTGTAATAAAACAAGCACATAAATTAGCATCACTTTTATTTTTACTACAAAAACTTGTAGAATTCAAGCAAATACTATTCAGAACAGCAAGGGGAGAGAGAGATGTTTAGGAGCCATTAAACACTTCATCTGTGTTTTCAGACTAAATGTTTAAAATATAGTTTAGGCAGTTTGATCTTAAGTTTGTACCTATGCTAACAGTAGGTACATAAAAGTAGCAGGTGTGTTTCTCATTGTGAGCGGCAGAATATAAGACAACAAGGGGCTTAGTTAAATGAGTACTTACAGGGGATTTAGTCTAATGATAATCTCTTCTGGAACAATGGACTGTGACTCCTATAAATTGTTTTTTGGTATATGGCACATAGTTATTTGTATGTTAGTTAAAATGTTGCAGGTGTTACTGAGAAAACACAAAGTAATTTTATTAGAGGTAAACACCTGAAAACTAATTTAAGCATGATTATACAAACTGTTCAATATAACTACTATCAAAAACCATAAAATATTATCAAATGTTACTGAAAGAATAAATGATTTTTATTACAGTACTAAAATGCTTGGGTACATTAGTAATTTTATATTCAAATCAGTATGGAAAATATACAGTAATATAAGTAGTAAATCTCTGAGGGATATGGGCAGTTTGGAAATATGATTGATAAATACACAAATCAATATAATTAAATGAAATCCTACTTTCATTGCTCATTGCTCAGAAATAAGTGTAAAAAGGTTTAAAAAGTATATGGGATTTTATACTTGGATTTTTTTAAGAAAGGAAACATTTGCTTCCTGAGTACTTTTCCCATCTTTCCAATTGTATAACTACCTAAAAATTGTGATCAATTTCCCCTGGATAATAAAAAGCCAGCAACAAATTACAGTTTTCAGTGTAGATAGTGTTGGATTTAGATTTAGGGGCTTTTTAAAAAAATAGTGTAAACAATAGAATATCAAGACTAGTTTTCTCTAATGTCTTTGAATGGAGAAGTGGATAATAGTATGCCACCAAGCCATTGGAATTTGATTCAGAACAATTAAATTAATCCATGTATTCTTCTCTCTGTTCTTAGAGATATAATTGTTAGTTTGTTCTAAATTCTCAATGCAAACACAATGACTTTCATAAAAATGAATGTATCTATAAATTTCTTGATTGTATTGTGTTCTGTATTTGATACTTTGCAAATATATTAAATATGGTATTCTCCAAAAACGTTTACCTGTTATATTCTTTATAATCCTAGAATCATGTTCTACTATCCTCCCCTCTCCATATATCACTGTCATATTAGCATGTTGCTTTGTTTTTTAATGATGTAAGTGAAAAATAGCCTGAGCTGGAAGATGAAATTAAGCGTATCATCAGTTTAGAGTCATTGCGTTGCCACAAGAGACTCAAGTCCCACCCTCATGAATTCTCATGACCCTTATTTAGCGCCAATTTAGTTTTGACCATTGGTTGACTAAATCTTTGTATATTGGTAACAATATTAAACTTTCCATGCTTTGAACTCATAGAATGCTCTTGGTTATTTGCGCCTGATAGTAATTCATAACACACATCTTTCACAAATATTAAGATAGCAGTGCCACCATTTTCATAAATGTGACAGCTTCCCGTGACTTCAGAAAGAGGGTCCAATCCTTCAGAGTAGGGATGTGGCTACCTGAATAGATTTGTACTTCAGTATACCCATATAATTCCTTTACTTATGAACCACACTGTTGGTTTCCAAATGCAATTCAGGGTACTGGAATTCAAGGCCCCTCCTGTCCTCTGGAATAGGTTTTACCCCATTTCTTCTGACCTTCATAAAAATGTTAAAAGGGTCAGATTTTCCAGACTGTGCATCAACTTAATTTGTATAATGAGTAAATGATTGCTACCTACATATTGCTTAATAAACTTGTTTATATGGTACTTTGTCCTGTAGGATTTTTATATTTTAATTATTTGTACATTGCCTGGAATCTTTTTGATCAGGAATTTGAATAAATTGAATAAATAATTATTATTATCGGTGTTTCAGGTCACACACAATATTCATTTATAACAAGTGACTATAACTTGGTTTAAAGATATCAGTAACTTTTTTTCTGGATTGGTTGCAGATGAATTATATTTAGTGGAAAGATAGAAAGAGGCCTCATCCACTTCTAAGTATATGGAATCCTCAAAGATTTCCAAGATCATTCCTCCAAAAGTTGATACACAACGTGTTTAATTCTCAAGGATTTTGATAGATTTTGGGTTACTGTTTCACTCAGATTTCTTAAAATACTATAAGCATTCCCCCCGCCGCCTTTTCTGAGCCTACACCAAATAACAACCTCCTATCCTGGGATTTAGGAACCATGATTGTTGTAGATTTTGTATGTCAGCCAGTCCACCCATCAGAATGCCACCTTCACACATGGTGGAAAAGTTGTGGAGAGCAGATGAGAGTTAACTACTCTGCAAACGAAACTCGTACTTTAGTTAGGATAAATGATTAAATTGCAATAATATTTGTTTCATCAGCCCTGATCCTGTAAGATAGAATCCCAGAAAAGAAAGGGGAGGGGAAGAAATGAAACAGTTATAAACTGGCCCTTCTGTGGATCATTTACCTTTTCTAACTGGTCCTTCCTACTGACCTTTCACTTCCATGTCCAAAGCCATCTTCCCTAGCAAAGCCTCTGAGATTCATGGAGGCTTCCTTTGGTCTTGTCATGGTGCCTTAGTTTTTCATCTTTTCAATTGCAAACTATTTCATTTACATATTTCTTGTCTCTTTATAAAAGGGCAAATAATGTCATCTCCATTCTGGGGCTATTCATAATTATTTTCCTGCTCTGTTCTAGCTCAGAAGATGATGTTAATTCCTCCCAGAATTTTCATAGGGCAGACTCTCCCATTCTGGACAATGTCTGGATTTGTGACTTCAATTCTCCAAATTTCCTAACAATGAGAATCATGGGATTTGAAATCTACACATCTGGGATTCATTCAGATTGTTGAAAGCAATTTTATAAGCTAGCATCCTTTTTCTGCCTGTGCTCATTGTTGATAGAAAATATAAATTACAATACTAGCTGCATCGATATATTTGTGCATAAACTAAATTTAATTCAATGATGTTTATTATTGTTAGATTTTTTAAAAAATCCTTCCTTATAAATAATTTAAGGCAGAAGGCTGACTATTGCTCCTGTCTCTAGTTTTCCTCAAAATAACCTTTTGAGAGAGGTTGGGCTGAGAGAGAGTGACTGACCCAAAGTCACCCAGCTAGCTTTCATGCTTAAGAGAGAACTAGAGAACTAGAACTTGCAGTCTCCCAGTTTCGAGACCAGTATCTTAACCATTATACCAAAGTGGCATGTTGGAGTAGAAATGTATACAGTTGCTATGGTTGCAAATTGCAAAGAAGGGAAACATTATGGAAATCTTTTCAGCACTCCTTACCTTCTTATACATCCTTAAACCTAAAACCTAAAACTCTGTAATTGCTTTTTATTTATATAAAAACTCCAATACATTTTTTGGGGGTTATGCCTAGACATAGTGTTGTATGGCATTTTTTCTGGGAAGAAAAGACTTATCCTAATAGTCATTTCCCCTTTCAAAATGGAAGGGATTAAAAACAATGCTTTTTGCTAACTCTCATATTGATTTTCATGATTTTTTTAAATCTGAAATGTGTCCACATAGTACCAGGGTATCTCTTTCTCAGTGGATGCAAGCAAATTAATTATATCATTCTTTACATTCAAATTTTAAGGGAAGCCTGAAAGTAGAGGAATATGAGAGAAGAAAAGGATAAAGTGTAATTTTAAAAAGCAGAACTCCTTCCTTTGGGTTAGAGAGAACAGATATTGCACTAAATAGCACTTAAACTTACATACAGCTCCACAGTGCTTTACAACACTCTCTGGGCAGTTTACAAATGTCAGGGTACTGCCCCCAACAATCTGGATCTTCATTTTACCAACCTCGGAAGGCTGAGTCAATCTTGAGCCCATCAGGATCAAACTCCTGAACTGTGGGCAGAGTTAGCCAGCAACCAAGTTTTTTTATATGTTCAAATGTCTGAAATTCTTCAGCATAGCTGCCTCTTTTCCCAGAATTTGTGGTTACTCTCAACTGCTGTTCCACCCATCCTATGACTGCTATAAAAAGCTGTACCTGGGGGCTGTGTTCATGCCTCTGTGCCCTCTGAGGGATACTTTTGCAACTGACTCCGGTGTTACACAACTAATAACTCTGATTTTGTCAAAAGTGAAAGGAAGGAGAGAGTTGTGGAACAAGAGAACAATCATTCTAATTTAGTCCCAGTAATCACTTTCAGCTTTATAGAGAGCAACTGTTGAACCAATGTATATATGGGATAAGAGACAGCTTCTTTCCTGTAGGGTCAGATCTAGTAATAAGAATTCAACTAGGGAAATGTAAAGCTTGAGAAGCTCTGAGTTCACCTGTGGAAATTACTTTGTAAGACAAATTCTTTCATATATCTTCCTATTTCCATCTCTCATGTTGAAATTCAAAATGAAAGTTCTGTAAGATTGTATTGCATCATATTTTACTCCCTATTGCATCTCAGACATATTTCTTGTAAACGGCATTGAAGTGGATAGTTACTTGGTATACACCTATTTCTCAGCCATGTTTTTAACTGCATTATTTGTTAAGCCTCACATTGTAGTCCAGCCCATTATAAGAACACTATATTTATTTATTTATCAACCCAGAGTTTATTTTCTTATCTAGCAGTATTGTGTTGTTTAGTAATGTCCAGGAATTCTAATATCTTAAATGGCCCTTGTTGACCCAGGTGATGATTGATCCAATACAGGATTCTATTCTTGTTTTCTCACCATATTAAATGGATTAGTGGATGCATTTAGTCTGGCTCTTCCCTTAAGATCTGTCTAGCATACATGACCCTTCTGGAAGAATACATTATCACTAGCACAGCTCTCAACCTCATCCAAGTATCAAATGACCTTCCCCTGTGTCAAGAGTATGTCTATGAAGGATTATTATTGTTGTTCATTCATTACACAGTCCACTAGATGTTTAGACTGGATCTGGCATTTTCACGTATCAAGTCTTTCCCAAGAACTGGTGTTCCAAATAAAGCTGTCTTTTGCAATTGAATGATAGTGATGCTGATGGTATTCAGTGGCACTCCAGATATTTTGGGGTTGCATCCAAGGAACATATTACTATTAGTACAAATTTTGCCTTGTTTGCACAGTCATTCTACTTCTGTTTTCTGTTGTCCTTTTTTTTAATTAGAGGGTATTGTTATTATTTTACTACTGAAGTGCATATCTTCTCTTGCCAGTCAAGAGACAGTTAGATTGGTATATACCCTTGTGCAACACAATGTATATTTATATTGTGCAATATAGTCTATATTTACACAAAGAAAGGAAGGTATAGTTAATAATACTAACTGTATTATTTCACTTTAGAGTAATGACACAAATTATTATAACCCTTGGCCTTATTCTTTGAGTTGGCCAGTATTATCTCTATATTGCAAGTATTGGAGCTAAGCATTTTATATCAGAAGTTCGATTCGAACTAGGGACTTTCAGATGCAAAGCTCAGTCTCTTAGCTGTTACAATGCACTGTGTCTCATTTAGACTATGTTTGGTACTCCGAGTCATGATCCTGTTCTGCTTCTGGGTCACTGCATCAAAACTGAAATTAGATGCCTTGTAACAGTACACTCTAGCATGCTAATTGCACTTGGGCAACTCCTGCCATAGAAATGGGATACCAGATCCATTAAGCAGACACTAAGCATTCAGAAAACATGCAGCACATTATCTCACATGCATAATAGACAGGGATCCCTATTAGCACAACACTTGGTCAGCTGCAAAGTCTCAGCACTTCTTTTTTGGTTAACAAATTGGGGCCCAATAGGTAGAATTTATTTCACAACAATGTCATTTAATAAAGCAACAGCAACAACCTGTCTACATTGCTAAAAAACTGCTAAGCTTAAAAGTATTTGCAAAATGCTTCAGCATATTTACTAATCCATGCAGCATTTACACAGTTTTAGCTCTTAGGTAGATACATTTAGGTAGTTAAATACATAATTTTCAATATGCCTCTAAACAGCATTGATTAGCATTGATTTGTACTAATTATTTTTCAGCATAGTGATACTTGGTATTTTGTAATAAGTTTTAAAACTTTTGGAATAAGTTATACCATACACTGTGATTTCTCAACTATTTTTTTTTTCTTCCATTCAATCATATATAATTCTTGTAGTGCCTGGACAAGTCCCTGCAGTTTTCTTGTCGAGTTTTTTTCAGAAGTGGCTTGCCATTTCCTCCTTCCTAGGGCTGAGGGAATGTGACTGGTCCAAAGATATCTAGCTGGTGTTGTGCTTAAGGCAAGGCTAGAATTCACTTTCCTGGTTTCTAGCCTGATGCATTAACTTATGCCAAACTGGCTTTCATTTTCAACTATAGTACTATATTATGCTAAATTCTGTAGGGTTGCAGTGCCTCAGGTAGACCTGCTATGCAATTCGGAGGTCCTCCTAGATTCACAACTCCTGCTTGATGAGCAGCTGTGCCTAGGGGGTCCTTTGCCCAGCTTTATAGTTGTGCACCTGTTGCAACCATTTCTGGATCAGGAGGCTCTGCTCACAGTCGCTCATGTCCAAGTTGCCTCCAGATTTGACTACTGTTATGCACTCTGCATGAGGCTGCTCTTGAAGAGTATCTAGAAACTTCAACTGGTACAGGGCAGTTATATGTGCTCTAAGAGCTGCATTGGCTGTCAGTTTGCTTCCAGTTTCAATTCAAGATATGTTTTTCACCTTTAAAGCCCTTCAATTAGTATGGCTCCCCATCTCGCAAATTCAATTCTGGGTAGCTAACAGAGTTAAACAATGTAGTACAAATACACCATAAAATACATTTCTTGTTATTTGTTATAATTATTACATTGAACATTTTAAAAAGAACTATAATTGATCAAGTGTATCTCAATTATTATATTTGACTTGTATTTGGACGACCTGTATTTGAGTTGTACTTCAAGAATGTCTGTGAAAAGCTTCTTTTTGAAAAATGTGATGTATAAATAAAGGATCTGTAAATAAGTATTGCTTCTCTTGAACTGAAAATAATGATTCAATTAATGGAAGCCTGAGATTATACTATACTCTTTTACAATTGTATAACACCACTCACTCACATTTAACTTTTGACCTATCTATTTCTTACTAAGTTGGCTATCTTATGACCTAGGATTCATTTCATACTAAAATTGGCTACCTCATTATATACCCATATGTTTTATTCCCCTGCTGACTCCCCCAAAACAGAACTTTCTATTTTGTTACATTTCAGGCCTTTTTTTATTGTATATTATGGAATATTATTACAGCACTATCATCTGACGTCTTATTTCTTACTTCTCCTAGTTTTCTGTCCTATGCAAATGTGATAATTTTCTCTGCTTCATTTAAGTAACTGATAAAAGATATTGGCTTTGCAATCCTCTACTCAAAACCTCTTTTCAGTCTAACGAGAAACTAATTAATGATCACCCCTTGAATATGTTTTTCAGTTAACTATGACATTATAGTTTTACAGTACTATAAATTATATTTTACCAAATACGTTAGATTATTTTATTAACTGAGTTGCTGAAATCAAGATAAAGTAGCCAACAGCATCAATAGAGGTCATTAATCTAATTACCCAATTAAAAGGTATGATTAGGAAATAATCTGGGCAAGATCACACTGGTTTTTTTCTTTCTATTACCAACTTCTTATCACAATTCTTACAAATCACTTTGCCATGATTTAATGATCTTCCTTAGTACTGAAGCCATATTCCAATATTCCATTCTTAAATATAAGAAAAACTTTTGCTTCTCCCTCATGCTTGTGGATTTCATCTTTTTTCTCCCAAGAGTTCTTCAACAAGTATTTTTATGATATTGGTAGGTATCACTTATCTTTGCTACATAATAGATTAATCATTAATCTTTTTTTTATTTTAAATGTTTCTGTAAAATATTATTTTAATTCAGGAACTTCCATGTCCTTTGCCGAATCTCTCTGACAAGGAAATGGAAGAAGTAATAACTACGAAGTCAACGCAAGATTCTCAGGAGTCCATGAGAATAGCCTGGCGTTACCAGAACAAACCAAAGCAGGAGGTAAATAATATTTCACAATTTTTTTATAAAATTCTACATTAACAAGCATAAAACAATGTTTGAATAATCTCTGAACATTTTACTTGAGGGATGTGATGCCAGTATAGAGCATTCTAAAATGTTTTTTTTAATGAATGTTCTTTGAACAATCTTAAAAGTATTCTGTGAATTGCTATTGGCCTTGGATCAGTTTAGTTTTGCTATCCAAACTAATATTCTGTTTATGGATTGAAAGGAAATGTTGACTTTGAATGTTACACTGAAATAATTGGGAGTGGGGGAATCAATACAACCTTTTCAATGAAAATTGACAGTACACATGAGCTTTTAGTGTAGAAGTTGTTGAAAGTTGTTTAATATAACATTGTTGAAGTTAACTTGTAGTACTCACAAAAAAAAAGAGCAGAGATCAATGGACCAATTGATATGCTAACTTTAATCTATATTAACCTGTCGAAAGAAAGAATTAAAGATTAATATAAGAATAGATGATGTTGAAGCCATTTAAAAGAGGGTGGAAAGATTTATGCTACAGAATGCCACAGCACTGAGTGGAAGTATACTGTTGGAAGTATGAAAAATAATTCTTGCTGGAATGAGGGAAAAAAGCATTAAAACGACTGCTGCAAAACATGAGGATAAAGAAAATATAAGCTTGAATTATAAAATGTTTTCCATGAATATGGAGCTGAAGATTGGTTACTGAATGTTAATAATGAAGTACAGAATAAACTAAATGCTTAGGAAATTGTTCAACATTGGGAAGAAAATTAGACAAGAATATATCATATCTCCTTGGTTGTTTAATAGATGGATCAATTAATGTATAAATTATATTTGTAGTCACATTATATATATGTTGATCGGGACCATGGATGTGTATATAATTTTTATACAGCTAATGCTACATTGTTGATTGAGAGCCCAAATTATTTTCAGCGAATGTTGGATGGATTATATAATGCAATAAAAACTTCAACATTATTATATGCAAGACCATCATTGTGGAAATTATAAATAAATGGGGAAATGAAGCAAATAAATGAATTTGTGTAAATAAGAATGATTACTAAAGATGGGAAAATTAATGAGAAAAAATAGTTATGCAAATGGTGGCATGATAAGCAGGTGGTATAGGATTCTCTTGCCAGGAAAATATTTGTTAAAAACAAGCAAAACTCTATAAGAGCATGTTTCTGTCCTCTTTATTATATGGAAGTTGGAATTTATGTGAGGAGAAACAGAATATATTGTATTCCAGGGCCATGGGGTATTCGAGAAATATGTCTGATAAAGCTAGGGGAGGTACATTCAATAATTAAAGAGTAACAAATGAAAATGCTGAATACAAAACGACCATTTGTTTTAAGTGAGTTTAGGTAGCTTAGTCATAAATAAAATGAATGAGGATTGACTCACAAGGCATATATGTAAAGAATGAATAGTCTGTATAAGATGAGTGTTTTTTTAGTTGTCTACACACACACATACACACACATACACAGAGAGAGAGAGAGAGATGTTTTGGTCAACAAATACAGCATTTGAGTAAGCAGTATTGTCTGTCTGTAATATAGAAAACTAATTATTCACCAAGATGCATGATCCACAGAGAGCATGACTCTAACTGTGGTTCTTAGGATGGTCATTAATAGTACTCTCCTCATTCCCAACTATGGATTTGTTGTTGTTCTTTCCCTGATGTAGGAGTATCTCTGAAAGTGACAGGGAATAGCAAGAGTTACACATTAGGCACTGAGAATAGCAAGAGGTAAATCAAGTTTCCTCTAAAAGTTTGTGTTTTAGAACATTTTAGAATGAGGCTTTGTAGGGGCAATACAGAAATGACCAATAATTTCATTTATACTTGTTCCCCTCCAGGGTTTCCATAAGGAGTCAGGATTTAATAACTCTTAAAACATAACAGGGTTTCAGTAAAAAGAATAATAATCAAATATTTAAACTAAAAAAAGAATATATTGTTGTAGCACTCTCCTATAAACTTCCCATTTTGTTTTATTGGTTTCATTATTCTGATGTAAATCAGATTCAGTTGTATTCTAAAAAATAAAAATGACATAAAACAAAGTAGTTTATATGGCTTGGCATGTTTAATTTTCTATGCGGTTGCACAAAGTTGGCTATATGTTTCTACCAAAGAAATGATCTGTACATGATAAAATGCCAAGAACAGCCTGTAGAACAATAATATAATCTCATCTGTATTATTAATATTAAGGCTTCTGGTGGGTATGATCCTACTGTTTACTTATGAGCCTCTGTCTGGAATATTAAGTAGCAAATTAATTGCAGTTCCTAAATGACCTTGCAGACCTTATCTCTGAATATACACTATTTTATAACATTGTTTTCCCATCTTCTTTGCACCTCTCATTCTCTAGTGGCTAACCTTTTTGAGTTCCTCTGCTGAAAATTGCATGCATGCTCGCATGCACACACTCATGTGCCAGCACCCAGAAGGCAATGTGCACAGTCCCACCCCTGCACATACACGCGTGACCCCTCCACGCACCGTGTGTCTCTGCACATGAACGCACAATCTCCCTGCATGTGCCATATATCTCTGTGCATGAGCACGAGGCCCCCCTGTGTGTGCCATGCATCTCTGCACTTGCACGCATGTCTCTCGTGCCCCTCTGCCCCCACACATGCATGCCAGATACCCAACAATCGGCGGGCAGGCGGCACACGCACATGTACAGTGGGGCTCTTCCGGGCAACCTTTCATGTGCTGACAGAAGTGGTTCTGCGGGCCACTTCCGGCACACATGCCATAGGTTTGCCATCATGGCTCTAGCTGTTTCAACCTTTGCACTTTGTTTAGCTAGAATAAAAACTTCAAGCAAGAGCTTTTTAAAATCCTTCTTTTCATAGCCTACATTGCTCCCAAAGATCAGTGAAATTTTTAAGGGTGATGCTGTATTAGTTACAAAGTTGCATACCAATGTAAATACCGTGTTTCTCAAAAAATAAGGCCGGGCTTTATTTTTTTTGACCCTGAAAAAATGGTTAGGCCATCTTTTCGGGGTTGACTTAATTTCCTCCCCCACCTAGAATGCCCATGAGCACTTACCTCTCCACAAGGCCATTTCTATCGGCCGACGAAAGCTCCCCAAAGGGAGAGTCACCAGCCGCTTCAGGGCGAGGCATGGCTGCCTGCATCTCCTTGCCATGAGGCAGTGTCTTTCGGGCGATGGAAGCTACCCAAGGGCAGTCACCAGCCACTTCAATCAGCCGGTAGAAGTGGACTCGGGGCGAGTGCCCATGCACAGTCCCCTCGCCGCGAGGCTGTTTCTATCGGCCGATGAAAGCTCCCCGAAGGCAAAGTCACCAGTGGCTATGCATCAGGTTCCCAACTGCAAACTCAATGCAACTGCAAACTCAATGCAATGTACATATGCTGTTGTCAGAATAAATATCAGACGACCCCCAAGATTCCCGCTACATTTCTGCTTCCTGAGCCAGCCACTCTTCTTTGTCCCTTCAGATAGCCCTATTCCTCTTCCCCCAATTTCCCACTGCAACCATTTGGATCGCAGAAGAGTCGCTAAAGAAGCTTTTGTCTTCTCCTGTCCCGCTCTTGTAAACTTCTCTCTCCAGCCTTGGAAATCCTCTCCTGAGGACTCCATCCCAGCTCCAACCCTGCTTAGTTTCCATCCTAGACAAGCCCCCTCCCAGGTGCGCTCTGGAAATCCAAGGACTGGTTCTGCCCCCCCATCCCTGACTTGAGCAAAGCAGGCACTGAAGGGGGGCAGGGGGGCAGAGTGGAGTGGCTCCTGGGTTTTTTGGCTGAGCTGGGTGAAGATCATCCAGGTGGGCCCAAAGGGTGGTCTTTCAGATTGCTTTAATGTTTAACAGGGCACTTCCCTGAACCCCCAACTCCCTCCAGTGGGGAGGACAGCGTCTTGCTGAGAGATGATGGCTGTGTGGCAGGGAAGAAACACTCCCACCCAAAAAGCCCCTTGGGGAAACGTAAATGAATGAATAAACTCAAGGGTCTTGGGACAACCCCCCCCCCAGGTAAATTGCACCAACAAAAGAGAGGTGGCGGAAGAGGAAGGGCCTTCAGGTTCAGAAACTCTATTAAGCACAAGCTGCTACTTCTTCCCTCCCTGCCCTCATTTCACGTTGCCTTTGATCACAAAGCAGATCTTAATGATAAACAACCCTTTTGTAACTTAACCAACTGCATGCAAGCAGCCACGCCTCACCCCAAAGTGGCTGGTGGCTGCCTTCAGGGAGCTTTCATCATCCGATAGAAGCTGCCTCTCAGCAAGGGGAGTGTGCGTGGGAGCTCGCCCCGAGACCGCTTCTATCGGCCAATCGAAGTGGCTGGTGACTGCCTTTGGGGAGCTTCCATCGCCCAAAAGACACTGCCTCATGGCAAGGGGATGTGGGCAGCCACACCTCATCCCGAAGCAGCTGGTGACTACCTTTGGGGAGCTTTCATCAGCCGATAGAAACAGCCTCACGGCGAGGGGAGTGCCCATGGGCGCTCGCCCTGAGGCCACTTCTAACGGCCGATCTTAATAATTGAATAAATCCGTTTATATTGTATAATTCAGGGGCTTGTTCGTTGTGTAGTTGGGCCACCTAATCTGAAGCATCCCCTTCATTCATCCCATTTGTTATGGCCATAACCAGATCGTGCTCTGTGGCATATTGATCTCCAAATTGTTCTATATGGGATCAGATTCGAGTGAGGAAGTAATTGAAATGTTCATGGTGGCCATCGAATATGGCCTTAAAGAGTATTTGGTCCGGCCTGGGTCGTGGTTGTGGAGGTGGCACAGGCCAGGCCCCTGCAGGTTGTACTGGAATGAAAGGAACTGGCCTGGTGGCGTACTTAGGCTGGGTAGGCCCCCTGTATCCTGGCTGGGTGGTGCCTCTCTGGAATAGGGTTCCCTGTGGCCTCGCTACCAGTTGGGGCTGCATTTGTGGTTGCCAGGAAGAAGATGGGTGTGGCCTGGTTCCCTGGTCAGATGGAGGGGAAGTGGCTTCTGTCTGCTGTCTGAGCAACCCCCCTTCATACCAGGGCTGTGTTGGTGCTGGTTGCCATTGGCATTGAATCCACCCCTGGCCTGGATAAAATCCCCACCCTGGAGGAATACTCTCGGCAGGGGGCAAAATTCCTTCTGGAAAATGAGGGGATTGCCTGGGGGGCTGCAACATACCTATGTCAGATTAATGCTTCTTTCTGGCTTCCACCAACTGGCATCTGTATAGTCTCCTCATATCTCACGATACTTGGTGAATATGAGTGATCTCAAGCTTCCACCTGTCCAAACAGACTGTGAGACCAAACCTGTCACCTTTAAATTCTGGAACTGTTGATGTAAATCTGCCCTTGATGAACTTCCAGGAATAATCTGGGGGTTGTCTTCTTGAGAGAAATCTGACCCCAATTGTCTCTCTTCCCTCCAATCTGACAGAATAGCCATATGCCTGAGGCTAGAGAAAGATTCCTCTTCAGACAGCTGGGTTACATCTGGATTATAACAACTTCTTGAGTTGAAACGCTTCGGTATAGCTCCCAAATCTCTTTCTCCTACTGCCATCCTGAAAGCATCCATCATCTCCTCCAAACAAGGGCTGGCAGGTTCAATTAATGCTCCGGAGGGAGGGCCCCCACACACTCCCCCCTGCACATCTCCAACTTCGGTTGATTGTTGATCTCTCTCCATTTCTGGGAAAAGAACTTTAGGGTATCAGCCAACCCTTTCAAAAAATAAAGTCACTTTGGGAAATAAATGTAAGGCATCCAGAAAGTATCCATGATATCAATCACTCCGAGACATTTTCTCTCCAATTGATTTATTTAGAAACAGATCTGGCATGTCAAAGGCAATTTCCCAAAGTGAAAATTTTTCGCACATTACACAGAATCCACCTTCTCTCCTCCCTTCTCCCCTCCCACTTCTACACTTCATAAATCCCGAGAATCAATTAGCTGCCATTGGAATTTCCTAATATACCATACAGAATAACATTGAACTTTTCAACTCCTCCAACTCTCTTAAAAAAAAATGTGGCAGCTGAATTTCCTGTGTTTGTAGCTGCCCTCACTATCCCTGTTTCCAGTCACATTTAATCAATCTATATTATATTCTGTTTTTCATATGCATAAAGAGCAGCCAAAATAGGCAAATTTGAATATTTTGTTTCCTTTTGAATTTATTATTTTTTATTTTATATTTTAGACTGACAAAATATAATGCTAAATGAAGTAATTGGAGACTACTTTAATTTTCCCCGAATGCTCAAGGTCAAAAACTTGAACTGAAAAACAGTTGGAAAAATTAAGGTAGTGATAATTCAATTCAATTCAATGTATTGTATTTGATTTGGTCTTTTCTTTGGTCTTTTTTTTGTTACATGTGCAGTTAGACACACGGACACACAAAAACACATTGTACACACATTTCGTAATGTCTATGTTTGTTTTTTGTTTGTTTTGCAGGTATTTTGTAGACTACTTTTTATTGGTGTCTAGCTTCCTGTCACTGTCTTGTACTACATTTTGTTGAAGCAGCATCACTTTCCCTTCATCTTCTGATCATCTTACAGGGCATGGGTGTCAAATTCGATTGCATCACGCGACGTATCGTGATGTTTTTTGCCTTTGTAGAGCCGAGGTCAGCGTGGCCTGCATGTGACGCATCCGGCCCACAGGCCGTCAGTTTGACAGGCCTTTGTAGGGCAAAGTTCAAAGGCTGTTTTGTAGAACCAATACTTTGCTCCAATACAAAATAACACCAACTGTATTTAGCATTTTTAAAATATATATACAGGATAATGAAACAATCAAAAATAATGTTATCCTTGATTAGAGGAATTGCAATAATAAATGCTTCTTTGAGGGTAGTTCCTCCACCTCTTAAAGACATTGGGTTTTATCCTTTTTGTGAAGTTGGCCTTCAGTTCCAAAGTGTCTTGAAGGAAACAGAATAACAAAGTTTTAAGGAACCTTGGAGGTCTTCTAGTTCAGCCCCCTGCTCAAGCAGGAGACTCTATAAAATTTCAGACAAATGTTATTCAATCCTTTAAAAAAAACCTCTAGTTATAGAACACCCACAACTTCTGGAAGTAAACCATTCCACTTAGTAATTGTTCTCACTGTCAGGAAATGTCTCCTTAGTTCTAGGTTGGATCTCTCTTCGAAAAGTTTCCATCCATTACTTCTTGTCCTACCTTCCATTAGACCAACCCCCTCTTTGTAACAGATATTGGAAGACTGCTATCATGTTACCCCTAGACTTCTCTTCATTAGATTAGATATACCAAAGTTCCTGCAACCATTCCTAATGTTTTACCCCCAAGCCCCAAATATATTGGTTGCTGTTCTCTGCACTCTTTCCAGAGTCTCGATATCATTTTGTATTGTGGTGACCAAAAATTGGACACAGTATATTCCAAGTTGATCTTACCAAGGTATTATAAAGCGGTACTAACATGTCATGGGATCTTGATTCTATCCCTCGTTGATGCAGTGTAGGACTGCATTTGCTTTTTTTGCGGCAGCAGCATACTGATGGCTTATATGTAAGTGGTTGTCCATTAGGACTCCTAGATAGCCTCCCACAGTTCATCCTGTTGAGCCATGTACCACTATTCTATACCTGTGTATTTTTCTTGCCTAAGTGTATACCTTACATTTCACACCACCAAATTGTATTTTGTTGGGTAGGGCCTGGTATTTAAATCGGTTTATATCCTTCTGTATCTTGAACCTATCTTCTAAAGTGTTGGCTATTCCCTGTAGCTTGGTGTCTGCAAATTTGATGAATTCCCCTTTTGTCCTCTCATCTAAAGCATTTATAAAATGTTGTAGAGTGCTGGCCTGACACAGAACCTTGGGCTACTCCCCTGCATGCTTTCTTCCATTGAGGACTGTACATTGAGTGCAGTTGGTCAGCCAGTTATGAACTAATCTGATGGTGATGTTGTCTATCCCACATTTTTCTATCTTACGAACAAGTAGGTTGTGGTCCATTTTGTCAAATGCCTTACTGAAGTGCAAGTATATTAAGTTCCTTCCAACTCTGTTATTCTGTTACCTTCTTCCCTAACAGATCATTTGGGACATTTAAATAACATTTGATATATAGTGATAATGGGGGATACTGGTGAGGAAATTTCTCCTAGTAATATCATCATCTCTTGTTGCCTTAAAACCTTTAAAGCTTTAAACAGGATTTTTTAGTTGTAATTTAACAATTCTTGTTCCATATACACAGTTTGAGCAGCAAAGTCAAAAAAATTTGGGAGGCAGCTTAGCTATTTTCTATAATTGGCTAAACATGTGAAATTCAAGTTTAAAAGATTGATATATTTATAACAAGCACAGTTTTCAAGTGCCACTTTATCTCTTTTCTTCTTTCCTCTTTTTAATGAATGAACCTCTTGTATTCTTAGGGCAATATATAAACTGTCACAGCATGAAATCAATTTTATGCCTTGATTCATTCTAAAACTGAGTATTTCTAGCACATTAGTATTGCAATCAGAAACATTAATAGCAGACAGGACTACAAAGGCATATTCTGTTCCATGGTAATGTAGTTTATTTCTCCTTGTGCCTTGTAGGTTATAAAACCCTGTTTATTCTTAAATTTATTATCTTATACTTAAAAGAATAAATTAGTTTCTTCCTTTTTTTCAGCCTCTGTGGTCATGCTGCCACTAAGAAAGATTATTCATGCTTACTTGATTCAGGTGGGCTTTTTGCAAGCTTCCCCAGTAGTCTGGGGAATGTGGTACATTGAGGTCTATTCATTGGCTTCTAACATAGACAGGCTTTTATTACCTAGTGTTTTATTGCAGCCAAATCCTAGGTCTCCATGCAGTTGTAGGCACTGTGCTTATTCTTTAAAATCAAGAAAGGTTATCACCTACCTTAATCCATGCAATTGTATGGATTAGGGACACCAGTGTTCCCCAGGATTCTCAAAGAGGATCCTGGAAAATTCTTGTTTCTTCTTTTTTGCTGTTCTTACTGAATTCTCTTGGGACTCAGTAAGGATTTGCATCTGAAATAGGCAACCTGGAGCTTTTCTCAATGAAGACATCAGATCAAAGTTCAGTTAGTCAAGGCCTTTCTAAAACATTAAGGGGGTTTGGGCTTACACAATAAAAAGATGAGCTCTGGCAGAGATTGCAGTAAAAACATTCTATCAGTAATCCGGATAAAGAATAGATTATAGGGCAAAGAACAGCCCTTGTTTAAATTGCTTTAAGAAGTCGAAAACTAAATAAATTGGAACTTGTGGTTTATTTTGCACAAGGCACATATTTGGTTTTAGTTTGCTTAGTATTTAGAATTGGTCTATCATATGACCGTATTTACTGTAATAGCTCAGAAAACATTACGATATTCAAGTAATTTTTAATATGTAATACTTTGTCCTAAAATACGAATAGTTAGTTTAAAAACCATTTTACTATTATATTTGTCTTTTAAAACATACTGAGTTTTATATTCTTTTAATTAACTAATAATTAGCTTCTTCAGTCATTTTGTTTAAAATGTACAATTTTCAATTTTGATATGCTACTTTTTAAAATCCATAACAAATATAAGTATTTAACACAAACAGAATTTCTAAAATTAATTATACGAATATTTGGTGTTCTTTATATATGAATAACCTTCCTACCCACCCCACACATAGTAGGTGGGAGGAAAGACATATACCGAAAAGGCGATATTGAAAAATATTAAACTATATCAAACAGTATACTCTTACCACACCCCACTCCAAACCCCTTTAATTTAAAGAGAAAGCTAATATAACTATTATTATTCTTCTGTACAATATCAACATTTTTAAAAAATCATAATCATATGAAGTAACTGCTAATTAATTAACTGAAACTTGTTTCAGGTTCATATGTAGCGTAACCATCATTGTAGCCATCATTGTTCTCATTTGTTTGAAAAATATTAGTACAAGAATACAAAATGCAAACTGGAGGTCCTTAGAAATTAATTAATTTCATTAATATATCTGTTCAGTGGGATATCTCACTAATTTTTAAAAAGAAATCTGAATATGATTCATAACATATACTGTTTTGCAATTCATTTTATAAATTAAAATATAATACATTGCAAAGGAAAAGTACAGTTTTAATCCAGTTATGAGTATTATACTGAGAACAATCAAGCACTTTGATGTTATATTCCAACAGATTGCGTCAGAGCGGGAGCCTTTTCCTTCAGTTTCTCTGAAAACTAGTTTCCTCAAACTCTTTTCTTTTTTATTTCTTGTAAAGGCTACTATTTTAAGAATTTATTTCTGGATTCCTGTTCCTTCCCATTCCTGTTTTATCCCATTTCTTTTAGATTAAGTCTTTCAAATGTGTGAAAACTGTCTCCCTGTAAGTCATTACAGAGGCATTTTGGCTGAAGAGCAGTGTAATGTTTTAAATGTGGAATTCTTGGTGCTCTGAGCTAGATGGTTTTTTTGCAGACATGTCATTATCGTACTATGTAACATCATCAGCTCAATGCTTTAAGTAACATATCTACAGTAGATAAGCTAGCATTTAACAGTATCAATTCCTTCTTTCTGCAGCAACCCAGGCAAGCCCCACTTTTTTCTACTTTTTTTTTTTTTGCTCCAGAGCAGATGCAAGTAGAGGAAAACGGGAAAATCTCATTGTGCAACGAAAACTTTGTTCAGAAACATAAGCTGAAGCCTATAAAAATATGTCCAACACTTGAAGTTGTGTGTATATAAATATCAATATGTGGTTAAGAACAATTTTAGTAATAATCACATAGTCATTATTATCAAATTTGAGAGTATGTATTCTGGCACAATTTTAACACTTTTTTATTGAAACACTGATAGTTTTTAGTCTTCTACATGGAAGATTCTTACTCTTTTAAATGGGTGATTGATTCTATCAAGCTGACAACAAATTGCATGTATGTTAAGAAGAGTAAACTGTATGCTGACCACTGAAGCAGGGTTGATGTGATTTTTGTAATATATATACAGCTTTATAATATTATCCTATAGTAATAGACATGTACATTTGATAATTGGTGAAATCCTTCCTTAGCTGGGGAGTCGGTTCAGGAGATTCTAGTTCCATGATGGCAAGCCATTTGTGCTGGCATGCAAGCTGCAGGCAAACTTACCTCACTGCACATACGTGCGCCTCCCAGCTGATTTTCGGCTGATTTGAGGCCTTTTCGGCCTCCCAGGCTTGAGGAAACCTCTACAGCCTGAAAGATAGGCACGTTTCATCACTTCCTGTATTTCCGGAAATATCAGAAGTGATGAAACAGGCCTATTTTTTAGGCTTCAGAGGCTTTCCTCAAGCCTAGGTGGCCGAAAAAGGCCTCAAACAGGCCAAAAATCAACTGGGAGATGCAGTGCAGGTAAAGGGGCGTGCGCAAGCACAGGGGGCATGCGCATTGCCTTCTGGGTGCTGGCACGCGAGCGCACATGAGCAAGCACACACACAATTTTTGGCACAGGAGCCCAAAAGGGTTAGCCACCACTGTTCTAGTTCATTGTTACTGGAGAGCATTTGCTATCTATGATTCTATGTTTCAAAAGGAATATATACATTACAGTGATAGCTTTGTTAGAAAGTTGGGACATAAATTTGCTTAAGTTGTATCTTACTTGAATGTTAAGAATTAGTAAGGAATTAAAATATTTATTTATCAATCAGATTTATAAATCTGCTCAATGCATAACAATTCTGGCCCGCACACAAATTAAAGCACAATACAATAATGGAAAAAAGATGATAACCCTGGGACCTACATACCCAACACATTGATATAATTCATTCAAAAGATTAATATTCTTGTAGGAAAGGAGCCAGGTCTTCAAAGTTCATCTAAAATTCAGCAAGGTTGGGGCTACATGAAGCTACAGAGGCTTATTATTCCTGAGATCAGCAACAGTTTTAAAGATAGAACCTAGAACATGGCCATTCTGTCAGATCATATTAACAAAGACAGTGGCAGAGAGGTGATTCCTCAGCTAGCCAGGGCCTAAATCCGATTTTGTAGACTAATATAAATATACAGTCATGTAAAAAGAAAATACACCCTCTTTTTGGGTTCTGTGGTTTCAGGACATAGTAAAAATCATCCGGTCCTTAGCTGTTCTTAAAAGTAGGAAAATACAACCTCAGATTAACAACAATACATGACATATTTATTTTATTTATTTGTCAAGTGATTATAAGATAACAGGTATAAGTATAAACATAGTTATGAATGCATGAAATGGATACATATAAGGGGAAAAAAACAGTAGGACAGGGACGGTAGGCACGTTGGTGCACTTATGCACACCCCCTACAGACCTCTTAGGAAAGGGATGAGGTCAATAGTAGGTTAAAATTTTGGGGGTTTGGGGAAGAAACCATAGAGTCAGGTAGAGTATTCCAGACATTGACCACTCTGTTGCTGAAGTCGTATTTTCTGCAATCAAGTTTGGTGCGGTTTACCTTGAGTTTGTATCTATTGTGTGCTCTTGTGTTGTTATGGTTGAAGCTGAAGTATTCATTGACAGGTAGGACATTGCAATGTATGATTTTATATACCATGCTTAAATCAGACCGAAGATGGCGTAATTCAAGGTTTTCTAGTTCTAGAATGTCAAGTCTGGTGGCATAAGATATTCTACAACGAGTAGAGAAGTAGAGAACTCTTCTTATGAAATATTTCTGGACTTTCTCAACTGTATTAATATCAGATACTTAATGCGGGTTCCAGACTGATGAGCTGTATTCAAGTATTGGTCTAGCAAATATTTTGTATGCTCTATGCTCTAGTATGCTCTAGTATGATATTAACAGAGAAAAAGCTACGTAGGATTAATTTAACAACTCTTAATGCCTTTTTGGCTATGTAGTTACATTGGGCTCTAGATCTTTAAATCATTAGAGATGAGTACTCCAAGGTCCTTGACAGAATTTGGATCATCAACAAGGTCTTGACTATTCAGCTTGTATTTTATTTTCTGTTTTATTTTTTCTTGTCAATATGTAAGACAGAGCGTTTATTTGTTGAGATTTGAAGTTGCCATTTGTTTGACCATTCTGATACATAGTGAAGGTCTTTTTGAAGGGTAGCAGTATTGTCTGTGGTGTTGAACAGCTTTACATCATCAGTGAAAACACGAGGGGTGTCATAGTCAAGGCCTGTGGGCCATATCCGGCTTGCAGGGTGCTTAGATCTGGCCCACAGGACACCCTGGAAACAGCCAAGGATCGGTCCACAGTGCCTCTGCCAAGGAAAATGGACCTCCCAAGTTCCATTTTCATTGACAGGGCACTCAGACCAACACAGACACCCTGACATGAGTAACATTGAGCTGGCCATGCCCACCCAGCCCCCTGAGGTCAAACACAACCCTGATGCGGCCCTCAATAACATCCCTATATTACACTGTTTTATCATTTATTTTACAAAAGAAAGCAAAATGGGGAAAGGTGTGGAAAACTGAGCACGCCCTTATAGCTTCCATCAATAAGAAGAGTTTAAGTAGCAGCCAGGTGCTGCTAATCAAGTGCCCTTGATCAATTTATTATCAGCAAGTGTGACTACCTCTATAAAAGCCAAAGTTGAGATGTGTGTTAACATAATGCCAAAGAAGAAAGACATCAGCAATCATCTTAGAGCAGTAATTGTTGCTGCCCATCAATTTGGGAAGTGATATAAGGCCATTTCCAAACAATTTAAAATCTGTCATTCTACAGTGAGGAAGATTATTCAGAAGTGGAAAACATTAAAGACAGATGCCAATCTTCCCAGGAGTGGATGTCCCAGCAAATTCATCCCAAGGTCAGAACATGCAATGCACAGAGAAACTGCAAAAATTCCAAGAGTTACATCTTAGACTCAGGCCTCAGTTAGTATGCTAAATGTTAAAGTTCATGACAGTACTGTTAGAAAAAGATTGAAGAAGTATTGTTTGTTTGGAAGGCCGGCCAGAAGAAAGCCGCTTTTCTCTAAAAAGAATATGGCAGCACATGTTAGATTTGCAAAGTTGCATCTGAATAAATCACAAGACTTCTGGAACACTGTCCTTTGAACAGATGAGATCAAAATGGAGATGTTTGGCCATAATGCACAATGCAAAAGCCAAATACAGAATACGTTTGGCCATAATGCAAAAGCCATAAAGCAAAAGAATAGAACAAGCATTTCATACCAACTGTCAAGCACGGTGGTGGAGGAGGGATGATGATTTGGGCTTGTTTTGCAGGCACAGGACCTGAAAATCTTGCAGTTATTGAGTCAACCATGATGTGATGACCCAGGACAAGGCACAAAGGTCACATAGCAGGGAGTTCAAATCCCCTTTAAAGCTCCACATTTCCCCTCAAACACTCCCATCAAACGACAAATGCCCCTCCCCATAGCCTCTCCTTAAATCTCAGTTCCCAGGTGTGCCTTGTGAAGAGGGGTGGTGTGCTCTTCTCCCAAGTTGTCAGGTTGGCCTACTCTGTTGCTGCCTTCTCTCCACTCTCCCTGCATGGGGATCAGGATCTTGCCTTCTCTCCACTTTCCGTGCTTGGCGATCAGGAGCTCATCACCTTTAGCTCTGTCGCTCCTCATATCCATTGCTTGCCCTCTCTCGATCATCCTGCTCCTGTTCCTCCCTGCTAACAAGCCATCCCAATACTGAATGGCCCTGGGCTGACGTGGCCTGCTCTTCCCCACATTCCTCCAAAGCCAATGAAACAGCCCCTTCAATCTCAGCCCCTTCTGGCTCATCTTCCTCCGCAAATTCAGGCTCCGACAGGGGCTTGACACATGAACCCCTCTATATACCAAAGTATTCTATAGTTAAATGTGAAAGTTTGTCCAACAGCTAAGGCTTGGCCGATACTGGGTCATGGAACAGAACAGTAATCCCAAGCACACTAGCAAATCTACAAGAGAATGGCTAACAAAGAAAAGAATCAAGAGTTGCAATGGCCCAGTTAAAATCCAGACCTCAATCCAATTGAAATGCTGTAGTGGGACCTCGAGAGCTGTGCATAAATAAATGCCCACAAACCTGAAAACTGAAGCAATATTGTAAACAAGAATAGGATGAAATTTTCCACAGCAATGCTAGAGACTGATCATACATAAAGTCATACCTAAAATGATTACTTCAAGTTATTGCTACTAAAGATGATTCTACAAGTTATTAAATCATAAGATGTACTTAATTTTTCACACATGACTTCTCCATTTTGGTTTCCTATTTTTAAAATAAATGATGTGTAAAATGTCATGTGTTGTTTTTCATCTGAGATTGTAGTTACCTACTTTTAAGAACTGCTAAGGACCAGAAGATTTTTACTATGCTCTAATATGTAAAATCAGAGAATTCAAAGAGAGTGTACTTTCTCTTTTTATTTGACTGTATGTGCACAATTCTTTTTCTTTTCAATCTTTTTGTTTTTCTGGGTTTATAAAAAACGCTGAATTGAGTATGTCAGTATCTCATCACAGAAAGGTACATTAAAATGGCTATAATAAGCTTTCTATTTAAGCCTACTATACTGTATTAGATTATCAGTGTCAGTAATAAATATTACATATTGTAAACCTCCTTAGGAGTTTTGAAATATCTTAGCTCTGGACAATCTTGAATGAAACAGGTTCAGCATCAGATTCAAGTAGAATGTCCTCAACTTACAACCACAAATGAACCCCAAATTTCTGTTATTAAGTGAGACATCTGTTAAGTGAGTTTTGCCCAATTTTACGATTTTTATTGCCACAGTGGTTAAATGAATCACTTAATAAATTATAAGTTGATAAATTAGTAACCCAGTTGTTAAGTGAATCTGGCTTCCCCATTGACTTTGCTTGTCAGAAGGTCACAAAAGGTGATCGCATGACCTTGGGACACAGCAACGGTCATAAGTATGAACCAGTTGCCAAGCATCTGAATTTTAGCACATGATCATGGGGATGCTGCAAATGTTGTAACTTGGCCATAAAAATGGCCATAAGTCACTTTTTTTCAGTGCTGTTGTAACTTTGAATGGTCATTAAATGAACTGTTGTAAATCGAGAACTACTTGTAGATGGCTTTGATTACCCAGATTCATGATGAACCCTAACAATTAGATGTCACTAGACCACTTTGGCCTTTTAAAATCATTGACAAATTGTATATTATATGCTATTCTTCAGAGAATAACATTCATTGTATTTCACAGGTAACCCACATACCCTTTTCAAAATTTGGACACTACTTTGATTTATCTAAAACAATGGCTCCAGAACTAATCCAAAATATTAAATGGGATGGTTTTTTCATTCTTGAAGAAGCAGGCTTGGATATTGATGAAAAGTCATGGTGAGTTCACAATTCTTGGGCCGATAAGAAGACTAATTATAAAAATATATTGACTGGCCAAGAACACAAGTAAAACACTTCACAGTTTGCCAGTATTTTCACTTTATGTTGACTACACCTCTTAATTGCAGAAAACTGGGTTTGAAAAAAATGCAGTCTTGTTAATTTATTGATAGATACTCTTTTTCTCTGTGCCCAGAACGTGCTAATATGGTTAACTCTCCTAACTAGCCAACTGTAATATTTGTTATAGCCTACTTTAAAGATTTGACTCACTGTTAGACAACAAATTAAAAATTAGGAAAACCCTATTAATATAATACACACAGAGTCTGATTGTTAGAAATACTTTTATGTTAGTATCAGTATATAAGTATGATATATGGGAAGGAAGGAAGGAGTAGGAATTATGTGGAGGAAAAAAAGAGCTGATTGTAGCAATCACTCTGAAGGAAAGAGATATATGGAGAATTTGCTTTCCCCGAGCCATATCAAATGCTGCATTTTGGGTGGGGATGAATGCTTTGAATTAATGGAATTACAACTATTGAGATGTGAAGAAAAAACATTCATGGACAACCTGACTTACAATCTGGTCTGTAAACTACCCAGAGTCATTTCATCAGGGAGATAAGGCATATAAATTTAATTAATTAATAAAGTATGTCGTGTGTAGGTTTTTTTCATCTCAGTGAACTTAGCCATTAAAACATCAAGTTGCCTCCACCTGATATGTTTTAGCTACCTGGTTGTATAACAACAGTAGTTGGAGCCAGAATCATAAAATAAAGGCTGTGGAGATCTGCATGCAGAAAAGGAACTATTAGTTCAACTCTGAGTTTCAAAACTCTCCAGATCTAGAGAGTTCCCACATTTATGTCTGAAAGGAATAGCACTTCCACAAGCATAGCTAATACACAATGTATAATCCTCCAGGGGTTACTGTGATAACTTCACAGAAATTTGGAAGTGCTATGGGAATTGCAGAACTGAGGCTGGAGTATTCATCTATCTTCTAGGTAGTAGATTTAGATAAGCCTATTCAGATCAATAATGTCATGAATTCACTTGCTTTATTGAAGTAGCTCTCCATAGCTCATTGGTGAACTAAAGTGCTGGAAATACAGGAACTAAAAACCACCCAAATAGTTGTTTTATCTGCCGCCACACTGAGCATTTGTTAACTTGTTTAAAGACATTTACTTCTTATCTCTTACATTTGTAAAATGTTTAAATGTTTCAGCTAATATAAAAATATATTAAATAATATTCTGATTCTCCCTTTAGTAATAAGGCATGTGCTTACACCAGACTGCTTCACTCTATTCAGAAAGTCATTCTTCAACAAGGATATAATGGGTCCACTTTGCAGGTATTAAACTTTCTTCATATATTTAGAAGCATAAGATACAAACATTTTATAATATCTGAATGGATGATTCAGCAACAAATATGTTTGATGCCAAGGACTGATGACAATTTCATAATACTTGTTTTTCAATGACAACTTACAGTATGAGAGTTCATTGATGATACTTACATTTTTCATTTATATACTGTATATTTGTGGTTGGAAAAAAATACAAATGTTTAGTGCATAAAGGGTTAACTTTACTATCTCATTCTCTTAAAAATATGATACTGCTAATCTCTAGCAGTTGAACCTTTGATCAATTTCTCCTTACAATTTTACATTCTTTCTCTGGTTTTATTTATTTTTGTATTTGTCAAGCAGAATTTTCCTGTTTAATTTAATTCTCAGCTTACACGTAGCTTTATGGGTAAGCAGGTTTTTCCTTTAGAAGTAGCAGTGCCCTTCTGGATAAGTAAATTGGTCCCTGACAGGCACCTCTGCTTTGGTTGCCATAGCAACAGGCATGTCGTAACAGTTCTCCTAGTACAGCATGTTGAGCTGTTCCTCCAAACATGATGACAGGTCCTTTGGAAGCAGAAATTCATAGAATATTAGAAGCAACTGCACCAAAGCGACAGGAAAATACTGACAGCAGATAGCAAATAAGATATTTCTGGAAAAGAGGTAGGTTTGTTTGTTTTCCCTTGATACTGCGAAAGAGATAAAAATAGTATTTAAGTATAGTCTCTCAGTTGTTAACAAAATTATGTCATCTGAATTTTAGAAGAAAAAAACATACTCTTAGCCTGGTTCTGTTCCTTAAATTCAGGAGAGTGAGTTTCTTTCCACTTGTATAGGATTATCTTCTTTGACATACCCCAGCCTCAAAGCTCACGAAAAAATCCATTTTTTAGGAATATAATTCAACTTTACACTGAAATCCTTAACTACATTTCCTCCATATGTATTTACTTGAAATCAAAATAGCGCTATTCTTGTGACTGGACATTTTGTCCCATGTAAACTCTGTTAAAGTACACTAGCAGCAATATATTTTCAAGTTTATCCATGTTTGATTGAAGATCATCTTCAGAAAATATCATCTAGAGAGATGTGTAATGTATTATTTATTGCTTTACATTTATACCTCACTTTTGAGGATATTGTAACAGTTCTCCTTCAGCAGTTCACAATCAATATAAAATATTTCAATAAAAATGAAATATTTTATTTATGCATAAACTCCTCCCCCCACGTGTGTGTGTATAAAGATAGATAAATGAAAATTGGGAGGGAATAAGGAATATATTTTCTTCTACTAAATTCATTTTATTTATTAGCTTTGTATCAGGCCTTTCCATGAAGTGTGCTCAACATAGTAATGCTGTCAAAAAAGTAAGGTTAAAATCATGATCCGTGTATTCCACATCAAACCTATTTTAGCATTATGAAGAGAAAAATGAAATCTATAGTAGTTAAAATCTGTTCAGGAACAAGCTGGTTTCAGAAGGTAAAGATCCTTTTTTGCAGATGAGTTCTATCAGTGGATAATTTCATTACTTTAATTGGTTGGCTTTTTAAAAAAAATATACTTTATATTTCAGAGAGATATTTTAATTATTAAAATTAAGTTATATACCATGTGCTATTATGTTATATACCATGTGGTAAACATCAAAAATGTTTTTATTTTATTTTTAAAAAATCATTTGTTGTAGTTCCCTTTTTTCCTTTACCAGTTAATCTAGAAAACCAGTATAACTGTTTGGACTATAAGTTATATTTAACTGGTTCAAAGATTTAATTAATTTTAATGTATTAATTTGTTATGGTATGCACTTCAAGAATCTTTAGATGGCTTACAAAATCTAAAAACATTAAATTTAAGACAGTTAAAACCCACATAAATAGGCAGCCTAGACAAAGATAAAATAGTAATATTTATGTATAGATGTTCATTTATTTAAAAGATTTATATGGTTACCTATCTTAAGTAATAAAAATCAAATATAATTTGTGTGTGTGTGTGTGTGTGTGTGTATGTTGTGTAATCAAAACCAAATATAATTAAATGAATAAATAATTGAAACTAACAGAGTTGGAAAAGATCTCTGAGGTCTTCCATTCCATAACTAAATGTTGGATTAATTAACTTCCAGAAGCAATGTTTTGGGTTTTTTTCTTTTAAATGAAACAAATTACAAGTTAATTTTCAATAACATTTTATTTATTTTTTATTAAATCAATGTATTGATATAATTATTTATAGTCACTTCAAGCACAGTTATTGACATTTTAATGAAACAGTAGTAATATGTATATTACACCAGACACTTGTAATATGTATCTATATCCCCAAAAACATCCCAATTGTTTTTTTTTCTCAATACTGTTTTTATTTAGATAGTATTGGAATACTTAAATTGGCCAGCTGGAAAGGCAACTGTGGGTTTTTGTTTGTTTGTTTTGCATTTATATTTCTTAACTCAGAAGTTGCTTTCTCCTCACTGCAGATAAAATAGCAAGTTGCCCCAAAGTTAGTTTTTTCTTCTTAAAGTTTCAGGTTCCACTAAAATCCTTTTTCTTTTTTTCATATTTGATAGAAAAAACAAAGGAATGTGTTGAGAATAGGAATTCAGAGCCTTGGTTCAGTATTATGGGGTGATGATATCTGTTGTACTGAAAATCCAGAAAATCTGCACAGCCTCACCAAATTTATGTATGTTCTACGTGGCCTACTGAGAACATCATTATCTGTCTGCATCATCACTGTTCCAACTCATCTGATCCAGGTTGGTTTAATCCAGTTACTATAATCAATCCTGTTAAATAAACAAGGTCAGTGGATTATTGGTAATCAGAACATGCTAGGCTAGGAGAATATGACTCAATGTCCTACTTCAGTGATTCTCAGCCTGTGGTCCGTGGACCACTGAGGGAGTGCGATATCACCATAAGTGGTCCACAAAGGCTTGAAGATATGTTATGATTTAAATCTTGAGTTATGTCTTGGGTATCTGTGGCCATGGTCAGTGGCCACAAAAGGTATTTAAAGGGGGTGCGTGGTGAAGAAAAGGTTGAGAACCACTGCCCTATTTTGTTGTGGCCATTTTCGTTTACTAGCAGATAATTTTCAATTTCCTTTTTATTTCGTATAGCCAAATTAAACTGGGGTGGGTTTTTTGTAACATTCTCTAGTACTTCATAATGATTCAGTAAAGAGAATTATTTGTATAGTTTCATCCTGCAGTGGAATTTTTGCTTTCTTCAAATGGCCACTGCAGAAAGCAAAGGCATTCTAAGGAATGATATTGGATCAGCTGCATGGGATGGTCCAGGATAAGGAAAGAGGGAAAATGGAAGATGGTGCTGCATTTGTAATGTGCCTTTAATAATTTATTCTGTGGGAATTATTTTTTATCAAACAAAAGATTATTGTTTTCTAAAGAGAGCAATACAAATATTTGGGAATCTACCAATTTAATGAACAATCAAATTTTATGTTTCTGAAACTAGACCCCCTCTGTCAAAAGATGATATCTTGATTCTGATTCTGTTTTAAGTTTCTGAAATGTTCTCCACTGGGTTGGTGATTTGGCTTTGTGATCCCATATATTGTCTCTCTGTTTCTAGACACGGAATAGGAAATAATTGTTTTAATAATTGTGATATGTTTGTTCCATGGGTTGAAACTTAAAGAGTTTCTAGGAATAGTTAAATTTCCAGGACCTCCTCTCTGTTAACACATAACTTAATAGAGTGCTTAAATTGCAGAGCAAGCTGTCATTAGGAGGAGCAAAGCGCCTGAGGTTTTCCTATATTACAGACTACTCAGTTCCCAGAGCCCTGCTGTGTAGTTGTTCCAGTCTCCAAGAAGCCTGTTAAAGAGCTCCCAAGAGCATGTGTCCAGCCCTCCGTGTTAATAGTTAATTGGTGAGGATGGCAAGATGAGAGGACAGCCGAACATGTGGTCTCTCCGTCTCAGGCACTAGTCAGACTTTTTAGTTCTAATAACAGCAGCTGCTCACATTCTCACTACTCAGCTTCTCACAACTCTGTTGCTGGGATTTGTGAGTGGATTAGAAATGTAAAAAAGATCTTTGTCTAAAAGACAAACAATTTCCTTTCCTTCCCTTCTTTTATCTATGCTTCTATTTGTACAGCACTGTATTGTAAAGGTAATAGATTTATTATTTTGGAAGCCTACCTTTCAGGAAAATTCTTTACAAGTCATGTCAGATAATTAAGATAGAATAAAATGAGCAAATTTAGGATCAGTTTTTTAACATTTAACAGTCAAAATACTGCTAGTATAGTTAGTGCTATATTTCTAAAACAATTTTTAGAAAATAATTTATGTACACTCTTTACGTAATCCAATACTTTCACACTTTCTAATCCTGTAAACTTAATCCAGTAATTTCTAGTTTAAGTAATTTATACTATAAAGAAAAATCTATACATAATATGGATTGATAGATTTGTTTTAAGTTATATTCCAAATCATCAACAATTAAAACTAGTTCTTAAAGAAAGAGAAGCTTACAAAAGTAGTTAAACAAAGTATAAGCAAATCCAGATAGAAAATCAGTAACTATAATGACCATAGGAACATAGAGTACAAAGATCAAATTATGTTAGTGATTGTATTAGGTTATATGATATCTCTTTCAACAAAGTAGCATCTGTTTACTAATTAATACTTTTTTCTTATATTGAGCTATACCAAATGTACCCTTCAGAAGTGTTTTCTTAATAAGGAAAATATACAGTAATGAATCTAGAGCTAGATATTAAATAAATGGAAATTCATCTGGGGATTAGGGACCCTAAGGAAATTTTTGAAGTTGGAAGTCAGTTAGAGATACTTAGAACATGTGTAGCTTTGGTAATGTAAACTGTTTCTGGAATTTCCCCTTCCCATTGAAACATCTCAGTTTTAGGGAGATGCTTTTTCTGTAGCTTACAAAAGTATAGTGAAGAAAAGAAGAGGCAGAAAAGCACAAGTATGCAAGACTGACAGGCTATTGATGTTCACAACAATTTGCAAGATGTTTAACAATAATGAATTGGAAATGGAAATTTATATCTTACATCATGTTCTATACTGTTCAGTTCTGCACTGACCATATAAAATTCATAGTTTATTTGTTGAACCTGTCTCATAAGAAAATGGAATTTGAAAATATATTACCAATCTATGCTAAAAAAATAAAATATTTTCAACTCTATTTTTGTGCCTTATTTTTAATTTTATTTATTATCATTATTAAATTATATTAGATTAAAATATATTAAAATGTTATACTTATATTTTATATTTAATACATTCCAAAGCTAGTTTTAAAAAAAGATAAATAGCATTTAAATTATTATCTAGCAGTTGATACATTGTATAATTTCCATGCTGCAACCAGAAAAATCTCATGCTCCTTCAAAAGAAAGCATTAAAATAATTAACTCTCATGAGAACATGACTAGATTTATGATACAGTAGATATAAAAACTCTACAAACCCCTGTTAAAGTGCCAGGTTTTTGAGATGTAAAAAAAAAGGATAAATCAGATTTTTTTCCACATTTAATATAATGCATATATAAACTGTAGAATTCAGCTGAAATCTTTTAAGTAAGGAAATAAAAACTAGAATAATGCTGCGTAATGATGCACACCCTTAAACTAATACTTTGTTGAAGCATCTTTTGATTTTATGACAGCCTTCAATCTTTTGGGTTAGGGACTTATCCGCATGACACATCTTGCCTTAGGAATCTTTGCCCACTCTTCCTTGAAAAACATTCCAAATCTATCAGAGACATTTCCTGTGCACAGCCTTCTTCAGGTCACCTCACAAATTTTCAATTGGACTCTGATCTGGGCCCTGGTTGGGCCATTTCAAAACTTTGATCTTCTGATGAAATCATTCTGTTGATTTGGAGGTATACTTTGAGTTGTTGTAGAATTAAAAGATGAAATTCCTCTTCATCTTCAACATTTTTAGCAGTGACCTGAAGGTTTTGTGCCAAAATTGACTGATATTTGGAACTGTTCATAATTCCCTCCACCTTGACTAAAGCATCAGTTTCAGCCGAAGAAAAGCACCCCCAAAGCATAATGCTGCCACCACCACGCTTCACTGTGGGTATAGTGTAGTTTTGGTAATACGCAGTATTGTTTTTGCACCTAACATACTTTTTGGAATTATGACCAAAAAGTTCAGTCTTGGTCTCATCAGGCTATAACACATTTTCCCACATGCTTTTTGTCGGACATGATGTAGGTTTTTGCAAACTGTCACCAGCTTTGGATGATTTCCTTGGTAAGAAAATGCTTCCATCCTGCCACCCTACACAGCCCAGACATACAAAGAATCTGAAAGATAGTTGTCACATATAGCACACAACCAAAAGCACCTTTGGTATACAACCAATACTTGCCAGAACTTTTTAATGCTCCTTTAATGTTGTTGCAGACCTCTTGGCAGATCTCATATCAATTTTCTTGTTTTTTTGCGCTGTGATGGTGCAGTGGTTAGAGTTCAGTACTGCAGGCTACTTCTGCTGATTACCGGCTGCCAGCAGTTTGGCAGTTAGGGTCAAGGTTGCTTCAGCCTTCCATCCTTCCGAGGTGGGTAAAATGCTGACTCTGTAAACTGCTTAGAGAGGGCTGTAAAAGCATTGTGAAGCGCGATAAAATTAAGTGCTATTGCTATTGAAGGGACACCCTGTTTTTGCTAATGTCACTGTACCATATTTTCTCCATTTGTTAATGACTGTCTTCACTGGTTCCACGGTATATCCAAGGCCTTGGAAAATTTTTTGCATCCTTCCCCTGACTGATACTTTCCAGCAAAGAGATCCTTCGTAAGCTCTTTGCAGACCATGGCTTTTGCTGTAAGAGGCAACCAAGTAAATGTTGGAAAAATCCTACTAGAACGTCTAAACTTTATATGGGCTTGATCAGAGTCACTTTAATTAATGGCAGGTATGTACTATTATTTACCAGCAATTTAAATGTGCTTAGTTAATTCTGAATGTAGCCACATCTCTACTTACAAAAGGGTGTGAATACTTATGCAGCCACATTATTCTAGCTTTTTATTGTTATTTTCCCTTGAAAGGTTTCAGGTTGTTTTTCAATTGAATTGTACAGTTTATTTGTTATATTAAAAATATTTAAAAAAATTGAAGTGATTTATCTTGGTCTGTTTTTTTTTTACATCTCAAAAGCTTGGCATTTTAACAAGGGTGTGTAGACTTTCTATATCCACTATATACTTCTCTTCAGATATTAGTAAAAATGAGCCTTTCATCATTTTACATTAAATAATACAAAATCATAGAAAAATGATGGCATCAATTAGTTTGCTTGTCTTTTTATTGTAATGATCTTCCCTCATATATTTATATCATTATTCCAAGGATAAGCAAATAAACATTTCTCTTAATTAATATTAGACTCCCCCTGATAAATCATATTTGTGATATATTTTTACTAATCTTTTTAATTGAACAGTGAAGAATTATATGGTATATTTGCATGAATGCATCTGAAATAAATCCTGCATCAAACTAGAATGATTTATTCTAACATTAGATTGTTTTCTGGATAATGGATGTGGAAATTGGTGGAAAACTGGATGTAGGAAATGTATGTTCTAATAATCATTGAGATACAAACCCATACTTCCTGAGTATAGATTAACTCTATAGAAAACTGGAAGAGATTGAAGAATGCTACAGTTCCTCCCAAGCTCATCTCATTATTCTATTTCTCCTAATTATTTTAATTATAGGAGCGTAATTTTATGAATAGAGCAGCATTCACTATTCTCTTCCCACTCATGTCTCCAATATAGCCCACTAAGTTTCTCCTGAGGTTGGAAAAAGACTTGGCAATGGGTTGAAATGAGACATGGGATGCTGGAAAAGGCCTTGCTCCTGAACTTGAGTGATTGCTTTTTCCTGTGGTAATTTTTTATGCTTCGACCCTGATATCCACTAACTCTCTGAAAGCATTCTCATGGGGGAAATGAAAGGAAATGCATTAATTAAGGCATTTTATTTTTGCTTTTTCACCTCCTCACATTAGTATATAAATACACTAAGAATAAATACACTCACACAAACTTATATAGAAATGCATATAGGAACGATTTGTCCTTCTGTTTAATTGAAGAGGTGGAAAAAGTAATAGAGCTTTATTTGCAGTGACCCAACAGGTGACAGTATTCATTTCTACTCTGCACTAGAAAAATGTTTTTAGAGTACAATTAGCTCAAATCTCCCAATTTTAGAAGAAATGTTAAAATGAAATTGAAAGAGAGAATGGTTTTTAAAATTCTCAGAACAACCAACCTAAGAAATGGCAAATTGTGAGCTGTGACTTAAGAAAAAAGATTGAGAAGATATATTTGATAGTTTTAAAATTCTTGGGAAAAAAATTCATAAAAAAGACAAGTAATTTTTTTCTAGCTGCAAAAGATAACAATTTCATTATATAACATTATAGTACAATTAGGCTAAATATTAAGAAATTTCTCTAAATTCCTAACCTACAGCAGAATCGGGGATTAAAGACCTTCTTTAAATATAATGGTTGGGAAACTGCCTTAGAACATGCAGTATCTTTTTTTAGACCAGAAAATTTGAATAGAGGTGTCATTGGGCATGTTCCAACTTGCATAATTCTTAGATTCATTATAAATATGCAACAATATGAAATAATATATAAGAGAATTGTAAGAATATTTGTTATGATTGTACAAGGCATAACAAGGATGAAAATTGTAATGTTAATTATATTGTTAGATGTTTTGTCACAGTATGGTTAATTCTCATCTGTTTGGGCATATGGAATATTTTGGCTGCTAAACTAAGATAACTCAGGCATGGAAATTAATATTAGTTTGGCAGAAGGTAGGAAAACATGTTTTTAGATATATTTGGACAATAACAAGAAAGGAAGAGTGTGAATCTTTAAAATAACTTAATTGGGATTTAACTATCTATAAATTTGATTATTTGAAAAGGTTTTTAAAACTTTTAGATTTTCAAGGATTTGTAATTTACATGAATTGATGCATTTTTGAAAGCTACCAGAAAGTGATATGTTTATTAAATGGAATTAGATAAATCTTGAATTAAATACATGTTATAATGTTACAACTTTACATAATCTTTTGTTTGCATTTTTTCTAACTGCCTAATTGTTTAACTCTTTTTAGTTCTGTTAATTACATGAGAAATTCAATATGAGAGAATGCTTTATGTTTAATTGTGTTTTTGTGTCCTATATAGTTAAGCTTGAAAGGTGGGGGGAGAGGTAAATTAGCTTGTAACCTCGTTCTGTTTCAGACTGATGATGGAAAATAGAAGCTCTTAGCCACAAAATGTAACACTTAGAATTAATATTTAATTAGTCCATCAAATTGTATACTCTGGCTGAAAGGTTTCAAGGAGTTGTTAGTGCCACAATTGACCTACAAGTTTAATAATAACTCGTTTCTTCAAGCAAGTGCCAGTTCAGCACAGTGGAGCCCCTATAAGAAAGTCCTGAGAGATTAAAACCAAATGGCAAGCAAGGAGTCCTGGGATGGAGCCTTCTGGAAAGCTGGAGGCTGAAATAGCTGTTTTCAGCCAGGATTCAGATGATGACAGTGGGTGAAAAACCTGATCCCTTCTGTTTTGGGGGCTGAGGCAGAATTCAATATCCTGAAATAGATATTTATTAAATCATTTTATTTGGACATATCAGCCTGCATCATAAGGCAAATAATGTTTAGTTATATAGTGTTCTTTTCTTAAATTAATCTTTCTGTTAGCCTCTGTTTGAAATCTGTATTCCCTTCCCCCAGGCTTGTATATACTGTTTTCTTTGTGACTCTGGTAAATTTTTGGAGAATATGCTTCAAAACCTAATTGCGTTGTATGTGCTATTGTGACCTTTTGGCTTCTAATTTTACATATCATTTTGAATTTTTTTAAACTTATCATAAAACCTAGTATGCATCCTTTTGTGCAGTTTAAGATATAAGAAGCTATATAAGAATATTTTATTGCTTTTCATTCTTAAAAATTCTTCCACTGAAATAAGTTCAGAAACAGACTGAAAAAGGAACAGTTTGCATTATTTATTGATTGCTTCATAAATAATTAAAGAAAACTAGTCACTACTTAAATATTTAAGCTCATGAGGGCCTTGCCAGCAGAGGGAGTAGTCATGTCTTTAGTCAAATTCCAATTGATTTCCAACCTATTTCATCTTTTTTCCCACCAGTTTTTCATCTGCTCTGTGTTTTGTAAAACACTTCCTGATGATAAACTATAATTTTATACTCAATAAGGAGTTAAACTGATTGTAAAATTAAGTATTTTAAGCTTTCTTTTTATTACAGAAATCAGATCTATTGGATAATTACTTTCCTGGTGATTGTATATGTTGGCAAGTACATGCTTAGTCTATTCCAGTATCATGTATTTACTTCATTATGAATATATTTTATCTGAAATAGCAAATGTTCAGCTATATTTCAAAGTCATTATGCCTAATAAATAATTACATTTAAAATCTTAAAATTAAAATTTTAACAGATGAAATATTATTTCTATCTTATCCTCCCATTCGTACTAATCAAAATACAATATAGTTTTCAAAAATTTGGTACCATTTCTTAACAATCTATAATTTACATGTTTCTGCTACTATAAATTTAATATTGCTAGTACCTGTTTTGCTTCAAAGGGAATATTTTTTTCTTCCAAAATTTAAAAATAAATTAACAAACCTCACTTTGAGGCTTGCATTCCTTTTTGATTGGCCTTCCAGTGCCATATGATGGCAATTCTGGACTAGGACCTCTCCATTCATGTTTATCTCTAGTTCATTTGCTTCTTTGTTTAATAATCAATTTTAAATGGCCACCCCTCTCACAGGAAGTGACTCTTGGTGGTGTGTGTATGTGTGTGTGTGTGTGTGTGTTCATACATTCCCTCCCCCCAAGTTAAATCTGTTTCGCTTTTTTCTTTCTCTCAGGGCTTCTCCACTTCACTGGTGTCTCAACTTCTTATCACTGATTATTTGAAATTCTCTAGGAAGCTATTCAAGCAAAATAGTAAAAAAAAAAAAGTTTTAAAAACATTCTTTTTCATTAGGATTTCTCCAACATTCTCCCATGCTCATCTTTTCTTTTCCTGATTCTTCTTCCATTTTTCAAATCTCATCTCATGCCTACAAGTTTATTCAGAACCAATGAGAGACTTTGTCAATAGCCCTTAGAAAATGCTAATATAAAATGTTAATAAAATAGGAATTATTGTCAGGGTTCCAAGTAACAGACCCAACACAATCAAAAATCTGAGGTCTGGAGTTTCCTAAAAGCATGAATTTATTAAGAATGTCATATTGGCAAAGCTAGTGAAAACCCGACTCTGACGGACCTTAGTAGATTCCTTTACAGTTCTTTGGGAAGAGACCAATATTCCATATATGTTACATATAAATTGTTATTTCTTAGCAATTTGACTTTTGAATATTTTGGAAACTCTAGGGTGAATAATGCCTGGATTTACTGATCTGACAAGTTTCAAGTTACCAATAAGGCCTTTAAACCATCTTGTTACCAGCATCTACAATTCTGTATAACCTTTCCTGAGAAAATCCATTCCGGATCTGGCTCTGCCACAGATCCTCTGTTTCAGTTACCTCTTTCTCAAGTGTTCAGTCAATATTTTATTGTTTGAGTTAATGCGTTATATAAAATCTCAAAATATTTTCTTGATTCCACTTGTTGATATGTTTCCTGACACATGGATTACGCTACAGTTTTTATTTATTAGTCAGTAACCAGCATGAAGAAAAAAAACCACAATGAGATAAAATGTACAAACACAACAGAATAGGTAGAATAAAACCTGATGGGGCAGTGCACATACTGAGATAAAATTCTTAAGTAAAATGTGTATCTAAATTAAAAGGGGAAGTAAATGAAGATGAGCAGCCATATAAATACACTTTCATTCCTGATATCTCATAAACTGAAATTCTATTAATTTGGTTTTGAATTTTCTTCAAGATTAGAATAATTAATTTTAACTTTCTTTTTTAAAAGACTTTTTTAGCCACAACTGCCACCTGTTTCTCAAGTAAAGAATCATGAGTCCAGATGGACCCCCAGCTTGCGCACTATTTTGGGTGATTCAACCTCATCCAGTACCAAAAATGGTAAAGGCACTAAAATGGAAACCATTCAGTACTGTCCAGTTTAGGCCTGTTTTAGCTCATCCAGACCTCCACAGCTTTAGATATATTGTATTAATATATTTTAAATTTTATTGTATATACATGTGAATAATTCATATCACAATAGATACTTCCTAATTCCTAGAAGTTACATATGAAAAGATTCAATATTTGTAGCCGTTTTAAGAGCAGGATGTAATAAGTTATGACAATCGTTCTGTTTGAAGAGTTAAATTATGTTCATCCTTATTACATGATGCTGTTATTTTAAAGAAGAGGTAAGCAATATCATAACCAAAATTCAACAGAAGATAAAAGCTTTTTTTAATTTTTTAAAGTTAAAACATTTGCAGAAAGCAAAATATTGCCTCTTCCTATTTTAAAAAAATAAAATAATTTGGGTCGTGAAAGGCTGTCTTCTCCCATATAATCCAGAGAAGAACTGACTAAAGCAATTCAAGCGCACATATGCAAGCCTTTTCAATGGGAGGCTCCCCAATTATGGAATTCCCTATCATGAGAGATGTCTGATGCTTTCCCTTCAAATGTCTGTGGAGAATTTAAATTGGATGTTTGATGTGATTAACCTGTGAGGTTTCTAGCATATAATTTATGGTTAATCCTTAACTATCTTTTCCAACTGTTTAAGATCAGAGTCTCTAAATCTCTCCCTCTTTCCCTCTCTCCCTCTCTCTCTCTCTCTCTTTCTTTTGCTGAGGTGAAAGCAATAATAGATTCCCCTTGATGGATGCCTTACAGGCATCCCAGAGAATTAACATATTATTTAAGCTCTGAAAAAAGAGAATCTCATAAGGGAGAAATATTCAAATAATTGTCAAATGTAATGTTTAGAGTCGGTGAAGTATGTTTATTTATCACATTTATATGGCCACCCATCTCACAAGAAGTGACTGGATGGTGTACAACAATCAACAAAAATAACAGATATAAAACTAATCATTATAAAACTATAGAAGTCATTATTAAAAATGAAAAAGTATAAAAATTTAAAATATACAAATCAAACAAAGTAAAAGGTTAACAATAGAGCCATCTAGGAATGTTTCTAGGTGTCTTAAGATCCTCCAGACCTGGTGACATAAACAGGTCTTGAGTTACTTCTGGAATAATAATAGGGATGAAGCTAACCTGGCTGCAGGATGGAGAATATTCCATTTGGCAGTTGCCACGGCAGAGAATACCCACCTTCTGGAACCCACAAAATATAGATCCTTGAGAGATGGTACCCACAACATGTCTTCTCTGGCAGAACTATGTGACAGGCTAATGTAATGAAAGGCTGTTCCTTAGCTAACCCAGTTCTATGCATGAAAGGTTTAAAGGTTAAACCAGTACCTTGAATTGGTAGACTAGGGCAGACTGGCAGCTAAAGCAGTTTGCGGAGAAAGTATAATATGTGCTCTTCTGGGAGTATGTATAATGACTATGCCACTGCATTCGGAACCCATGGAAACTTCAGTGGCAACCCCACATAAAGCACATTACAATAGTAATCCAATCTGGAGGTGATCAAGACATAAGTGCCTATGAGCAGAGTTTCCTGATCCAGAAAAGTACAAAATTAACACGTAACATGAAGCTGTGCAAAGGTCCTCATAGTCACAACTGCTATCTGCCACTTCAAGCAGGAAATGTGATTTAAGGAGGACCAAACAAGCCATAGTTTGCCAACGTTCAGCTGAAGCTTGATGTTTCCCAGCCAGGCCCTTACAGCCTCCAGGGGCAGAGGTGTATAGTTGGTTTCATCAACAAACTGATGATACCTCATCCTATAGTGACTGATGAGCTCCCCAGTGCTTCATGTATAGGAGAGGAGAGAGAGCACTGAATCCCGAAGCACTACATATACTAGAGCAGGGATCCCCAACCACCGGACCGGGAACCGGTACCGGTCCATGGAACATTTCCTACCGGGCCGCTGGTTTGCTGGGCTCCGCCATCTTGTTTGATGAGAAAGTGCTTCCGGGTGAGCTTTTCCAGTTGGAAAGTGGTGTTTGGGTCCTGAAGGAATCCTCGCGCCTTAGTTTCATCGAAGGGGGGGACTTTGAACGAAACTAAGGTGCGAGGATTCTTTCAGCACCCAAGGCAAGGCGAGCTGAGCTACCGTCCTGAAGCCATCCCAAAGCAAAGCCCATTGACAAAGGTACAAAGGAGGAGTTGAAGGTGGTGGGTAGAAGCAGGGGACAGCTGTCTGGCCGGTCGCTCAGCTCGCCTTGCCTTGTCATGCGTGCTGATGCCGGTCCCGGGCCGCGGATCATTTTGTGATGCTGGTACCGGGCCGTGGCACAAAAAAGGTTGGGGGCCACTGTACTAGAGCATAACATCTCAATTATAACTGACTGGAATTGACTCTAAAAAAGGAACCAAACCAGCACAACACTGCACACACCTACCACAGTCCTCTGAGCTGATCCAGAAAGATATCATGGTTGATGGTATAGAAATGAAATAGGGTGAGCATGGATGCACAACCCACATCCTGCCCATACCAGAGATTATCCAAAAGTGCTACCAATGCCATTTCAGTCCCAAGCTTGGCACCAGATTTGTTCCTGTCAATCTGGCTACATTGACTCCCTGACCCAAGTGTTACTATATTGTAACTTCCACAGAGATAGGTGTAGTGAGTTTCTAACACCTGTTCTTGGGTCATACCCTGAACAATCAGAAGTAAGTATTAGGAAGCGACTCAGATTAACCTCACTGTGATTTTGCATAGTATAAGAAAGGAGTGAGGTAAACTATGACCTTCTTTCAAGGTTCTGTTATTATACCCTTCAAAAATAAAGCTAAGTTCCAATAGTCCTTGCATTGTCTTCTTCCTGATCTGACCTACATCAAAGGGTTTACATTTTCCCAGCATTACAGTCATCTTCACTTCAGTGAGCATACTAAATAGCAGTTACATTAAGAAAAAAATTTAAAATGTAAATATCAGTCTAAATCAGCAGTTCCCAAACTTTCTCATAATGCACCTAGCAGTCCCCAAACTGTGTGCCATGGTGCCCCGAGACCCAGCAGTGAATTTACTAAAGGTTCCTTTTATTAAATAATCCTGCAGCACCCTTGTGAGTTTACTCCTGGGGCTCCACAGCTTATAGTTGGATCTAAGTTGAGAGGCAAAAAAAGAATACAAAAAGAAATATCCACCCCAACAGTGCTGTTATTTTTTTAAAAGGAGGGAGTGACTACAATTTACACCTCTAGTGCAGCTTAGATGACTTTCTCTCCACAATCCTGGGAATAAAAAAATAGAAAAGTATATACTAAACTCATTAACAGCAAAAAGACAAAAGAGAGTGAATATATAATACATTAATGTGTAATAATAGCATTTACTTGTTTACAACTTTGCTGACAAGTTTTGGAAAGGTTTCCATAGCTATAGAAACTTAGTTATTAAGTGATTTTATAGCAACGAAGAAGGATTTTATATATTTTATGTTGTTGATTTTCCAGGTAATTTGATCTCAAGTAAGAGTTTGGTATTCTCTATTTTGCAGCTTCTACCAATAAGGGATTTGATTAGCTGTTGTTTTTCCCTTTCATCATAGCTTGAGTTCCTCATTTTTTAAATGAGTCCTGTTATTGTATCATCTTTGTCACTGAAAATGTACCTATTACTAAAAGTTGCAGATGGTGTTCTACTTCCTCAGGCTGACAAGCTACTGAAGCCATGCAATGTTTTCCTAAAAACAGGCTGTATATTAAAAACATGCAGCTTCAGTAGTTCATAAAAACATTGTGCGACCTCAGTGGTTTGTTGGCTCAAGGAAGACAAATGCCATCCACCATTTTTAGTAATAGATAACCCAATTGTAAGTATGTGTTATCACTAAGTCAGACATTCTTAACCTGGGACTGCTTGTAGTTGCCCCTAAAATAAAAGACATTTGATGGTAAACTTAAAGGTGAAATTGGCAAATTATTTTTATTTTTAAGCGACTCCAGATTTTTATTAAACTTTCTTTATACAATTTGTCATTTTAAATTATTTTCTTCTTTCATTTCCTTGTATTATGAATAAATCTTTTGACTAAACCAGCTGCTTCTGTGATTAATATTCTATTATTTGGAGATTATACCATTCCATGATCCATGATCCATTTTATTATGTGAAATGCCATGTATGTATACTTCTCTTCTAGTTATTGAAGAAGGCAGGGAATTGGTAGGAACATTTTTTTTCCTAGGAAATTATTATCACAGGTTGCACATTATCACAGGTTCCATCCGCACCCTACAATACACATTTGTGTATGTGGATCTAAGGGAATCAAAACCTGTAGACATGCAAGCCTTATTTTACTTACTATGCATAAAAAAGAAAATATTAGTTATTTCAGGGGTCTCTGTATTTAAAAACCAGAATTGTAATGCTATATGCATTCAAGAAAATCAGCTCTAGAGCCCTATGACATGGGATCTCATTATTTGAAGAACCAACTGCTTCCTGTGGTTTATGCTGCCCAAAAGTAGGTACTCCAGATCCCCCCAATCAAATAGTGTCATCTTTTGGGACACAGGAAGCCCTTTCTCTGGCACAGCAGCAGCTTCCTTGAATGAATTACCCCTGAGATCCAAACAGTTCCTACTATGATAGCACTCCAGAAGGCTTTAAAGAGTGTCTGTTTCCCAGCCTTTGGGATAGCATGGATGGAATCCCCTTATTACAGGTGTTTTAAGTATGTTATATATGTTTGGATGAGAATTGCCATTTTATTAATTCTTGTTTGTTATTTTCCTTACTGCATTTTGTTTATATATTGTGAGCTGCCGAATGTTGCTTTGAAATTAGGCAATACTGAAATCAAATCAGATAAATAAGATAAGACATTTTGCTTTCTATATTGTAAATTCCCACATCAAGTATCCAGTCCAAATCAGTGTGTCAAAAAAGTATTTTATATATAAAACAAACCCCAAAATTTTATAAAAACTATTGTTTGGGAATATTCCAAACTGGGATAGGGAAAAACAAACTTATCCAGATAGTTTATCAGTCTTTTTTTTTTTAATGACATGCAGGTATTAATTGCCTATTTTGCTTCAGTTCACAGAGAAAAACAAAAGTCTACATTTTTTCATAATAATTTTATTAAAAAGTACAACTACAGCATTAAAAGCCTTTCATGAGATAGGCTGTTGTATAAATTAGGCTAATAAATAAACTAAAACAAACTAACACCATCTTTTGCTAATGAGTGGAGACAATTCATCCATTGCTGTAAAACCTGTCAATCCAAAGGTTCCTCATAGCTGAAATGTAGTTAACAAGCAATCTCCAAAAGTAATTGGTTTAGAACACTTGTGGGCAATCTCAAGTCCTCTCCTTGTCCAGAGAGGAATTACAAAGAGCCTGTCTGCTTACTTGCTCTTTATTGCAGCAGCCGTCAGCTCTACTTTTAGCAGATTCATATTCAGTTTGCCATTTCTTCCCCAGAAGTTCACAAAGGTCTACTGTTTTTGAACTTTAGTTGCCTTTTAATCATCTAGGTTGTGTATTTTGTTGCCATGTCTTACAGAATAAAGCTATTATGGAACGTGTTACCCACTTGTCTGATACAGTAATTGGGCTTGAATCATTTATCGGGTCTGAGAGAAAAACCAATCCATTATACAAGGATTATCATGGTGAGTTCTATCCTTAGCAATACCATCATTCCATCTCCCCAAAAAAGCTTTTTTTAAAGTGTTTTAAGGGCATTTATTCTCCAATTGGAATATTTGCTCTAACATAGCATTTTATTTCTTTTTTTAAATTAATCTCTTAGTTCATCTTAATTCATCTTGCAAATAAACATTAGACTATTTTTTACTACAATGCATTAAGTTTGCTAAGGAAACATAGCAATTCCTTACATGTTGTCAAACTGTATTACCAAGGCATGGCTCAATCAGATGTAAAGAGGCAGCCTTTGAGAAATTCATATGCAGGGAAGCTTTGGCAATCATCTGGCCAGTGAGCTAAAATTGTCATTAAATCAATATTTTGATCCGCCAAGTTGTAGAAGAAATGCAAAAGAGTTATATATTTCACTGGGCAGGGAGATGAATGAACTAGCACAAAGGAGAATTTTATTTCTGATTATTTCAAATTACTGATTTTAAATCGCGTTTATCAGAATATCAGAAGCATGAACATGAATATAACCGTATCTCTGTTATAAACATTTAGTTACTCAATCGTTTTAATGGTTTATAATTGAAAGTATTTTTTAAAAAATCTGGGTTATTTGTACAAATATTTGTAAACATATTTATAACCTAATTTTAGACAATTTTTAAAAGACATTGAAAATTTTCATACTGCTATTTATTGATAAAATTACTTCCAAGTAATCTGACATTTTGCTAGATGCACTTCTTTCAGATTTGAAACTGAACTCGGCAACAGATGTTAAGTCTTATATACTGCCTATGTTCAAAGGAGCAGAATGTTCCCAACTAATCAGTAACTGTCATGTAGATGGCAGCTGATAATCATTCTCCCTATTTAAATTATTCTGTTGTTTATAACTGTATTGCCTCTAATAATTTTGAGGGGAATTACATCATATCACAGTTGCTGTTTTTCAGATCTGTTTTGAGAGTTAGCCACTGTAATTGACATTTAGGCATTGAAATTATTTAGTTTTATACAAATATCTAATCAAAAGGTTTAGATTCAAATCTGAATCTTCAGTAAATATTGTAAGAAAACAGAGATGTAATTAATTACACATACATGAGAAAATCCATTTGGATGTATAGATGACCATGGTTTACTTCAGCATAGATTCTACTTTGTCATATAGAGGAAGATAACCTTTTGAAATACAATCCCTTAAATAAGATACAAAATAAATAAACCACTTAAAGAGACATTTTTCACTTGTAGAGATATATAGTACTTCATCTTTTATCTGTAAAATATATAAGGAAATCTATGTCTTTATATTTTTATAGTTTTCTCTAAAATTGTCTTCTTTCTTCAGTGATATTTTTCTATATATTTTTCTAACAAGTTTATTTTAAATATTTGAATAATTCTGCCCCCAACCCCAATTAAAATACATTTGTATTTCTATTGTACTCTCATAAAGAGGAAACATTTGCTATTGTTTTGCATGTATAGCTTATCCATTTACCTTGTAAACTTTTGAACAGTATGATAAGATGCTTATGCCTCCATCATTTTATTGAACAAAATTGATAGACTTCTGAAGAGTTTCATAGCCAGTTTCTGTTTTAGTGTGTCTACCCTATATACACTGAGCAAGTCCTTCAAGAATATATAGCCCTCATCTACAAATATTTTTAATATTTATTTCTGAAATACAGGTTGTTAGTCAATTGTATTACAATTGTTCCATATAAAGTTAAGTATGTTTAATAACATACTAAACAGGTTCAACAACAAGCAAATCCTGATTTCTTGAAAAATAAAATATGGATATTGATTCATTCGTGAGAAGTAATGGAGAACACAGGTAATCTTTAGTAAATTGGTGTTAATCATATCTGTGCTTCTCACATACCATTGCTAAACATACTGTAGTAATTATGATCCTGAAGAAAATTTTAAAATGCATAAATAAGACAATTGTATCTTTTGCAAATGTTTTCTTTCTATGCTTTGTTTCCATTATCTCCCAATCTAAAATGTAAGCATTTTTTAAAGCTGAAATGTAATTTGTTATGAGAGTCACAGTTACCTAGAAAATACCAGTGAGTGGCCTAGCTTCATGCTGGTGGTGTTCAAATATACAAGGCTACATTTATATTGGGACTGTTAATTTTACTGAAGTAATTGTGACCTACTTTTAAGTAATATGCCCAGTCTAGTTATAATAGTCATTCAAGTGAAAACAATGGACTATTTTCTTGGTTTTATTTTGTCTTAAGACATAGTAAATACCAAATCAAGCTACATATATTTAAACCTGTTTATTAATTTTGCAATATATTTTGCAAAAATGCAGTTTTCTTACAGTTGAAAAAAATGCAAATTAATGCATTTTCCACATTATTTTGAAACTATGTAGTATTTGTTCAATGGTGCTCTGCCTTTTTATACTAAGATATATTTATTGATTTTCTCTAAAACATTGAAACAGTGTAACTTTAAAAAGTTTTCATGGTTGGAAAAATTGTCCGTTTTAATCTAGAACTGTCTGATTAAATTGCAAATATTTAATCTTTATTCTTTAAAAATAAGATATAATATAAGCTTTATTGTTGTCTCTCATAAAATATTTCTCAATGTCTGTTGTTGAAAAAGACCAGTTATTGAAAGTCTATATTAAACTTCCTAGAATCTGTCCAGCGTCCTTGTCAAAAGAAATCAGCTCGAGATTCAACTGACAGAATGCAGAGTTTGCAGTGTGCCTAGTATTGTTATAAAATTCCAACATACTCAACGGATGTCTTATTTGCAGAAAATAATGTGCATTGTATTTAAAACGTGGTTAAAATTTATCCAACAGCATGTTTTACTATTTCACACAAGTTTTAAAAAATAGTCACCATGGTACAGAGCAAAATACTTTTCATTACAGCTTCAGTGGTTATCAGTAACCTATGAGCTTTGCTTTGCTGGCTGCTTGCTGGTGCATTTAATAAAATAAAGATCACTCAGTGGTGCCGTGGGCAGCATGCAAGGTGATAGCCATATTTGCTTACTGTAAATACAAGAGAAAATCACACACAAACCGGCTGTAGTTTTGACAAGTATTAAGATCCCTCTTTACATCTGTACCTTTGTACCAAAGTGCAATTAGTTTTCCTCACACAAGGATTTCTGTTTATTTTATTCTGCTTGATTACTTTTGTATAATCGTATCGCTTGCTTCATTGCTCCTGGTCGTAAGCTCCAGTTTAAAAGGGGTAGGACGAGTGTGTGTAAATATACTGGATTTTTTTTTATATAAGACTTTAATTTAGGCATTTGAATAGCATCATTTTCTTAATATTTCCTTTCCATAAGGTTTGGTTCACATACATCAGATTCCCCGGCTTAATAGTTTGATCTGTGATGTATCGAACACAAAGGACCTTGCCTTTAAATTGAAAAGGAAGCTGTTTGTTATTGAGGTAAGACTATTATATACTATTTGAATACTATTTGAATACTATTTGAAAGATGGAATGTATTAAATGTTTATCCATGAATGTTTAAAAAGTAGGCCACAACCTGCAGTAACAAAGTATGACATGCATATTTCTAAAGATGTCAGAAGCATATTTAATTAAATGTTAATGATTTGCTCTTAGCTGTGTTGTTAAGTGGGAAAGTGCCTAGATGTTATTCCTCCAGTTAGGATGTTAATGTGCAATACTGCCTAAAATTGAGCATGGCATGAGGGATAAATGTCTTTCTCATTATTCAGAAACAATTTCCTTTGCATTACTGGAATCACCTTTAACTCTTCCATGTCATTTTAAATATAGGATCATTTACATTAATATTCTTAAGTAAATTTTCTACCAAATTTAAACTTCCCCCTCCCCCGACCTTCCATGAAGACAGTCTACACAGAAAGCAATAATGCAAAAGATGATTTCATTTTAGTCTTGCTAAGGAGCAGACCACTATTAGGCAGACATCAATTAGGGTTGATGTATTTATTAACCAAGTAGATCCAGAAAACTGAAAACAAAAGTTGCTTTGGGAGTAAAGGAATCTTCACCAGTACAGTCTTTGCGGGTTTTAGACAAAGGCATAAAACAGTTAAGCAGCCCTGACAAATCATTTAGTTTAATCTCTTTCAAGTGAAAAGCTGTTAAGCAGGCCACTTGCCTTAACTGCTTGAACCCATAAAAGGAAGAATTGCCACCAATATATTAGCATATTTTTAACTTCATCACCAAATGATGGTCAATGTGGCTTGGCACTGCTTTGGTGTTTGGGATTTCACCCTTAAGTGACCACTTTGGCCCTTATTTGACCCTCTGCCCTCTTTAGCTAGCCACTTGATAAGGTAACCTAGGGATTCTCTTCCAGTGCCCCTCCTCCACATCTCTCTCACTGTCTCTTCACGGTTGTGTGTTGCAATAACCTATAAATTGTTGAAAGGAGCCCATCAAGTGACAAATTAAAGTGCCCTCCTCCTAATAATGGTAATCAATGCCCTTAATCATCTAGTCCTATTGAAAGCAGTTAATAGTTAATCAAGGAGCCAGGTTTTCAACCAGGATATCTCTGCATGAGTATTTCAAGTTTCTCAACTTGAAGAAATGTTGGTTTCAAAAGCTACTTGAAGACAAATGTTTTTCTTTAAAGAATTTGTGGTCCCTCTGTGTAATTTTGGGTTTTCAGAAAAAAATACATCTAATGGCAAAGCACTATATTAGTACAATCTATTTTAACATTATTTGACTTCATCGAAAAAGTTATTTTTCTTTTGAATCAGTTGAATAAAGGAGTTTAGTATTCATATGCAAGATTTTAAAATTCAGAAAACATAAATTATTTTCATTGACACAGAAAAGAGACAATATGTTTCTGCTATATTAAATTCCCATTTATTGTACTTTGAGCTGGAAAAAAATTCCCCTGACTATATAGACAGATCAGAACATTAACTCTGTTAGCAAAATCTCTATACTATTTTCTGTTATTATAATTTTCAAATGAAATGGTTCACAATAATAAAAATAAAAGGATGAAAAGTAATTTGATTTCTTTTAAGGCGAAAGAACTACAGAAGCACATTTTTTAAGAATAATTTCAGCCCAACCTGTTGTTTACAAATTGCTTCCTGTCCAAAAAGAGAAAAATATTGCTTTCTAACTCATCAGTTTCTTTGCATTTACCATCTTGTCCCACACTGCTAATCTTCTGCTTTTGCTTTTAAATTATAGTACCATTCTGAAGAAACTAAGACAAAGGATAATATGCATTGACAAAACAGTTGATCAAGTTACTAATAAAGTTAACAATGAAAACAGGAAAAATTATAAAATCATTTTTAAAAATAGATAACTATGAAGCTGAATGAATTATATATCTCATAAGCAGACTTTTTAAATAGGTGCCTAACACTTTGGAAGAGTATAGAAAGTTACATAAAACATTCTTCAAACAAATCTTGAATATAGGATTGACAATTTTCAAAAAAAAAAGTCCAATATATTTATATTGTCATTTTGTTTCACCCTTATGTATATATATCTTTCAAAACAACATTAAATAAATACTGATAAATGAATTCATAATTTGAAATCAGAACAATTTCATCTACATTTTTATCACATATCTGTTGAATTTCTGTAGCTTTACAATGTGTTTCTTACAAATAAACCCAATTTTGCAAGGGCAATTCCATCACAATTCCTTTTCATTGGAGCATTGGCACTTGTTATTAACATATTTTTTTATTCTAATTAATATTTTATAAGTTAAATATATGAATATTTACATCAAAAATCTAAAAAGTACTTTCCATATTCATCTATAGTATATATATATATATTGAGCAGCATATTTTGGGCTTGGACATTAAACACTAATAAATCAATATTTATTTGTTATAATTTATACAAGGTATTGATTATCTTTAGCACAATAACTGTGTATAGTGAAATATTTACCTAACATTTCATTACCTGCTCTTTCATTGCATGTTTTAAAATCTTAGAGAAAATTAAGTGCCTGTCTTTTCAAAAAGGCTCATAGTTTTGAAGTTACGTTGTCTAATCCTATTTCTTCCTACTTTGGAATCTTAATTAGAAGGAGATAAAGACCATCATTTGACTAAATTATTGTCTTGAATCTGTAGCAAAAGGTATAATCCGCAATTGGGCCAATTAGTGTACCCCATCGTTAGCTATGCTGAAAAAAGCAGCTAGATTAGATCTGACACCAGCCTAGTTCCCACTGTTGTTTTGCCAGGTAGGATGGTCAGACTTCAAAGAGCTTGAGGCATCAGCAGGGCAAGGTTTGAAGGCCAGCTTAGGTCCGGTTGTTAATCTCTCTGTAAAAACCACAGCAGCCATCACACAAAACAAGCTTATACAACATAATCATGCGGTATTAAAGTTTGGGTCGAGTCATGCCAATTTGCCTTTGATTTTCTGATGATTGAATAAAAGATGGCTACATGACTAGACATATTCCCAAAATTTACTGATTAGATAAGTTCCTCAAACATTTAAAATATTTTTTTTATTTTTCAGTTAAGTATATGACATGCTATTTATTTTGATGAATCTTTCTGACAGGGAAGTATATGGAACATAATTTATGTACTGAATATTTGTTTCTTGTCATTTCAAAGGAATTTATATAAAAGTTAAAAAGAAAAGCTAGTGATAGTCAATTGTGCTTATTATTTTCTGTTTAAATATTGGGTTACATGCTTTTCACTGATATCATTACATAATTGTTCTTTTTTTCTGCATTTTGATTTGTTAAATTTTTGAAGAAATAGTGGCATATTTCTATTCAGAGAACCCACCAATACTACTGTAATATTATTGTAAATGATTAAAAATTGTGTCATAATGCCTTTCCCTTTGACAATTTTAGGTGTATGTATTTTTCTATTTATTTGTTCAGTCCCCCTGAGGTACAGGGCATCAGTGCTAGATTGAAGAGGGAGGCCAAGTAAAAAATTCAGTGATATCCCTAACATAGCCTCTCCCTGAAAAGTAAAACATAACTTAGGCTCAAGATTTCTCATATCAACTATATAATTTGTCTTTTGTCCAGTTGCATCAGAAATCATGATGAATTTTACAATTTTTCCATGTAAGAGTTTATGCCTGTATTTACATTCCTTTGTTCAAATTTTGATCATGCTTATGCATAAAGAAATAATCTTAATTATTAATGAAGGCATTTAACCAACCCAGATTAGATCCTGCAATAATCTAATTATTTATGCCTATAACTTTGCAATATTGCCAACCAGCCTTGGATTTAAGACACATAAATGCTATATATTTATGGATTTCCTTATTCAATTTTAAGTTAGCCAGTGACAGATTTTCCGTTGTTTTTATCTGTTAAGGAAGAAGTTACATTTTATGGAGAAATTGATTTTTCTTCTCTAACTTTAAAAATACTTTGTGGACTGTTGGTATCGAAGTATATTTTTTTCACACCCCTTCACTTCTTCATTTAGTAACAGAAATGTTGTCGTAAGTCGAGGATTAGCTGTGTTTTATTTCTGTCTAAGATCTATTTTACTCTGTATATAAAATCTCAAAATAATATACAAAAGTGGGAAAATTATCAAATATAAATTCCTAGATTAAAATAATGCTTTTATTTTTTCAACCATTTGTGTATATTGAATATTCAGGAAAAGAAGTCATGCAATATATGCATGAAAGAAAACACAGAGAGTCGGATGTCAGAAAAGAGAAATCCCACCTTTCTCAAGAAGAAGCATCTTTCTTTTTTGATAAGAAGGAAGGAAATAATCTTTTCCTGTCCCTTCCATAGAGAAAGATGCTCAGGAGATGTCATAGAATGATTGCTCCCTGCATTCATCTTCCCCAAAAGAAACAGAGTTACTGCCCTTTGTCTTCCTCTGGTCAAAAAAAGAAGCATTTTTTTTCTTTGCTAAGGCAGGCATAGAACAAACTTCTCAGTGTTTTTTTTTCCTCTATAAAATGAATGTCAATTATTCTATGAATCTTGTTCCCACTCCTCTAGTTTGGTGTAGTAGTTAAGGCATCTGGCTAGAAACCAGGGGATTGTGCATTCTAGTTCCTCTTCAGGCTCAGAGCCAGCTGGGTGACCTTGGGCTCACTTAGTTCTAAGAAGGAGGGAATAACAAACCACACTGGAAAAAAAACCTTGCCAAGAAAACTTCAGAGATTTGTCCAGGCAGTTTCTAAGAATTGGACACAATTGAACAGAAGAAATATAATGAACTCTACATTCAAATCCTTTCACTTTGTATGAGTAAGACTATTTTAATGGTCTTCAGTTGTCACTGTTCACCCACTTTTAAAATGGAATTGCATGTGCTAAATGAATTTTATATGAGAGGAGAAAAACTAGGGCCATCCCAAATAACCTTTTATAATAGGAACTCTGGGCAATTTCTGACTGACAGCAAAGCTCAGTTGTTAAAAAAAGTGAAACTACTACAAAAAGAAAGAAGATCTACTTATGCAATAATATAGACTTATATAATTTGAGAACTAAATATTTGTTCTGAATAAGCCTAAAAGAGTTAATGTTTAGTATGTAGCAAATTGCTACTGTGAGTTACTCTTATTAATTTGACAACAATATACAATATATTTATTCCATACTGTTATAGGCTTCTTGTAGTTGCTTGATGACTTATTGTGAAAAGAAGCTGCAGAAATTAAATAAATAAATAATTCAGGCTGGAATGTGATGACACTAAAAGATTCCAACCTAAAATAATTATACAATAATTAATTTTTATTTATTTTTTGTTTGGAGAAATCATAAGCATTACTTAAGGTTTTGCTTATATATATTGTTGTCAGAGTCTTCATGTTGTACATGTACTATACATGTATGCATAAATACTCATTGGAGTTTTCATTTTCATATGTTCTTTCATATGTTGTATATAAAATTATACAGGTATAATATGAGCTCACCCAACTTTCTTGAGCAATAAAAACTACTGGGTTCAGATGATGTTCATTCTACATAATTTTCAACTTCTAGGAAATTCACTTTCCTTTTGCTCTGTATAGTATATTTCATTGAATTGTTTTATCAGATGCTGTCAAGCCAACCTACCATTGTTAAATATAATCAGACTAAATCAATTTGTCATAAACCTTTCTAGAAAAAGGAACAGAATCTGAATGAAATCAAGGATTTGAATTCAGTATCATAAAAAATTACCTATAAAATTTGAAAAATATTATTTCAGAAGTTTGGAGTAATTAAATGTTGAGATTATATTTTATTAATAGTTTTGAATTGCTTGTTTTAAACCACCATAATTTTGATTAAAATTAAAATAGAAAAATGTAGTTCTTTATTTACTCTAAAAGTAGAAAGTGTACCAAAACATTATGAATATGCAGAAGTATTGTTTTGTTTGGAAACTATATTATCATTGTACATTGAAATCTGTATTTTCTGTCAATTCTTCACTTCAAAATTTGCAATACTCTTTTTTTTTACACATTAATGATAAATTGCCTTGTTACAGACTTTGAGGGCTCAAAATTGTGTACTCAAGTAGTGCATTGGAACTATGGGTTAGAGCAAGGGCTGGCAAGTTTAAGACTTGTGGACTTCAACTCCTAGAATTCCTGAGCTAACATGACTGGAGGAGGAATTTTAGGAGTTGAAGTCCACAAGTCTTAAAGCGGTCAAGTTTGAAGATCCCTGGGTTAGAGAATCACTTTTGCAGCTGCTGATCATATGAACATACTAAGCATCCTTAGGTATAAATGAGAAAAACAACACTTCCTGTATTATTTGTTGATTGCATGTTTAGTAAGATCAAGCCATTTTTTCTGAACCAATACATTTTGAGGTTACACAATTTTAGAATGTAGACTAAGAAGTTCATGGAATAGGAGGCACTAAGGAAAGCGACAGTACTGTATTCTGTTTTGCTGTCATTCTCTTCCTTATCACCATCTTTGAATCAGAAAGTGACTCTCCAGTGGTGAGGAAACAGTACTGCATATACAAAAGAGGGAGGATTTGCAAAACTGCAAAAATAAATAAATAAACAAAATATTTACCCCACACACACACAAAAAAATTTCTCAGTAGAATAATCTACTATATACAATACAGTCAGATGAGCATCACCAGTGGTGATTCATCATGTGCTTGGTCTGACTAACCTTTGGGGAAAGGGGAAAAAACATGGAAGGTAACCACATTCTGGAAGCTTTCCAGATTGCTATGTTTTTCTGCAGGCCTTTACTTGTTTCTTTTAATATTGACATTTTGTCCCTATTCTTTGGGAAGGAAAATTTGGCCACCATAGACATTACTTTTAAGAAGGAATGGTTTCACCTATTCAGAAGGACTCTCCAAGCCTCCACCAAAATATTTGCTTGTGTTTGTGTACCCTTCCCCCCCCCAACATCCAAGAAAATATGTTTATTATGCTGTTTTAGGAGGGTGGATGTTTTGGGGAAGGAAGGATATTTGGGGGATGGGGGAACTGGAGTGAATGAGTTGTTAAGGAATCATGGGATGCTTTCTTTGCTGTAGGTCAAATACTTTACTTTTACTGTACTAGAATAAATACTTAGATGTATATTTCATTCTACAAACCTGTTTTCTTGTCAGTCAATAATAAGATACATGTCTCATGCTTCAAAGCAATTTGCCAAATGAAGTCTATGTAGTTATGGTAGTGCCTCTGCTGACAATCCCTTAGCTTTTTGGCACGGCATGGTAGTGTCCCCTTAGCATCTGGAAGATAGATCCCATGCTGAGCAGCCTAGATAGATGGAATTTGTCTGTTGGTTTTGTGGGGGATTTTTTTTTAAAGCTTATTCTATATCATCCTTTTTTTTACATTGGCCCAGCTGGTGAAAATTAGTCAGCACCTTTATCTTCAACCAGAGTTTTTTAGGAAAAGTAATTTCCTTATTTGCTAATTAAACCCAGGACATTAAAAAGGAACCCTTGACTAAGGTTTAACTAAGTAAAACTACAGCAAAAGAGGCTGAAGTCATTTCTACCCTCCATGTCTATAAATTGTGGAATTAGTTCTATGAAGAAAAGGATGAAGAAGAAGCAAGGGATGTAACAATATCCAAAACAAAAGCCTAATCCCACCCCCCTGCCATGAAACCCTGGACATATGCTGAAGTCAAGTTTTTATGCAAGCAGATAATAAATTAGTTCAATGAAGTTGATTATTGTCTTTATTTGGGATCATGTGAGTCTTACTATTCCTTCCATCCATCCATCCATCTATCCATCCATTTATTTATTGAATTTCATTCTTCCAATAAATGTATTTTTAGTACCTAGATATTGGAATGCATTTATTTTTTAAAAGGAAAATTCTTAACAAAATGTTCACCATTTGTAAAACTGCATAATTGCATAGTTCCCTTTTGTAATAGGTTGCTACAAGATTTGTTAAATTCTGTGCTACTGGCTTTGGGAAGGGAGGATCCTTTTTAGAAAGATTAAGAATTCCCCACTAAATAGACTATTATCAGGAGACTCGACTGTTGGCAGCTATTTTGTATTTAGGAACTCTTAGGAGAAGCATGTTAATGGAATTTTTAAAATTATCTCCTTCCACAGTATATATCAGTTCTTCATGGCCTTACATGCTAACAATGAATACTAGTTATTAATTTTTCTGGAGTTTTGTTAGATGTTTATTTTTTTAATGTACTACTATTTGAGGGTAGAATCCTGTATTATAGGTCCATGAACTAAGCTGATCATATGATTCAGCAGAATCCATTCTAGATATGCTGCTTCCATTAAAAAAAAAACACTGTGACTATTAAGTTAACTAAGATGAGGTGAAATCATGAACAGGACATATGGCAGCATAGGAGAGGACCTTCAATTTTTTAATGTATTATTTCATTCATTCTTTGTGCTTCCAAGAAGCTTGGGGGCAGGCCACATTTTATGACATTTTTCCCATTCCCTGAGCTGGGGTGAGCATGACCTGTGCGTGATACATCCAGCCTTTGGGCCACCAGTTTGACACCCCTGTATTAGAGCATTGTCCTCCATCCAGTTTTCTATTGCCAGTTGATCAGTTTTCAGAAGAGAGATGGGAATTACAGTAACAGTATTATCCTCGAAGGGCATTGTAACATTAAGAAATTTGTATTTCTTGGATTCTTTTCCTTCCTCTGTTATTTGCCAGGAGTTTGACAGCCCTGTGCTACTTGATCAATTAACACATGACATATTTCCTGCAGGTTTTTTCCTCCCTGCCTGATGATAATTCCAATACTATAATGAATGTGTTCTGCTCCATTCCGAATAAACTTCCATGAAGGTGTTGCTTGTTTTAATTAGTAAAAATAACTGGCATCTCCTCGCCTGGCCTCTCATGACTGGGGATGCTGCAACAGTCATAAGTGTGAAAAATGGTCATAAGTCACTTTTTTCAGTGCCATTGTAACTTTGAATGGTCACTCCACACAAGCAAAGTACCAGCAAAGGAGGGAAAAAAACTCCAGAGACGTTCCTGAGACAGGAAGTCTAGTCCTGCCAAGAATGTAATAAGGGTTAATGGAGAGGCAGCTTCTGTAAGCAACACCAGAATGTTTCCTTCCTGCCTTCCTTACAGATCAAACAGACAGATCAAACAGATAATCAGAGTTGGAAGGGACCTTGTAGGTCATCTAGTCCAACCCCCTGCCCAAGCGGAAGACCCTACACCATTTCTGACAAATGGCAGTCCAATCTCTTCTTGAAAGTCTCAAGAAAGTCTCTTTTTGAAAGTCACAGGATTAGGCCAGTAATTTCTTCTAACAACCGGTTCTCCGAACTGCTTAGAATGTTAACAACTGGTTCTAGCAAATAGGTACAAACCTGTAGAATCCCATCCCTGGGTGTGTCTTTCAAACAACTTTTTAAAAAACTTGATGAAAAAATGGATTCTTCTCCTGTGATTCCTTAATAATATACATAGAACAGGAGAATAATTATGACCTGGTTCAATGAAACTTTTGAGAGAATACATTTTATAGAATAAATGATTTTTACAGCAATAGGAAATTTCTCAAAACTGAACAGATGGAACAATGAATAGTGACAAGTTACTATGGGTTGGGTTTTTGGGAGGGATTTTTTGTTTGTTTGTTTTGTTTTGTTTGGTGATATCAAAACTGGATGTTAAATTTCAGGAAATTAGAGCTGCAGCAATTTGGCCTTAGGCTAGTTTGTGAATGTAGTAGAATCCAGAAGTAGAATGTAGTAGGGAGAAGGGAGAAGATTTTCAAAATGTTATAGGCAGTTAATTAGAAACAGGAGATCCACCTCTAGATTTAAAGGGAAGTTTGGAATGATGATCTTGGTAAACCCACACAAGAAACAATTGGCAAACTGGAAATCAGGTGGATGTATCTGAGCTTCATTGCAAAAACTTCAGTGGAAAATTACACATTGTTGGCATTTGACTCCAATTATACAGGCACATACTGTATGTCTTAATAATTCTTCCAAATGTTAGATTGTCCAAAAAAGGGTATTTATTTCATTTGAGGTGGTCAGGCAATAATGCTATACTCTTTTGGTGTAAAGTTTTGGGGGCAGTAAGCATCATCATACAAAGAATTGAATGTTCTTCAGGATGAGGCTTATTGCACTTATTTATGGGACTAAATCCCAATCTTAAAAATAATCAATGTATCAGCTACTTAATTTTAGCAGCTAAAATAATTGCCCAAAATTGGAAAATATTACATAATTTAACAACTGAAATGTGAATTAATAGGCCCTCTTCAATTGCCACATTAGAAAAGATAACAGGTAGGATTTTTTAAATTTAATAATTTATGTTTAATAGTATACTGTGATACTCTTCAATTTTTACTCATAAGATGTTAAAAAGCATCAGTGCTTTTTGAAACTTCTATATAAAAAAATCAATTGGTGAAAATATTTGATACATAAACACAAAAAATCCCACATACAATTCTCCTTGTCCTTGGCAGCCAACATTTATTAACAAATAAACAACTAATAATTTGCTATCCTTTGTTGGCACTCAAAATCTGCTTCCTATAGTGATTGCTTCTGTCTGCCTGAGGGTAATTCTTTCCCATTTTATTTGATCAGTCTGTCAACATGTTTGTTTTTTAAAAAATAATATTTTAATTGTGCTCTAGTGCCTGTCCAATGATAACATCAAATTTCAGTTCTACAGATCCTTGTTATTTTCTGTTCCGACTCCTTCTTCTCAGTTTCCAACCATTGATAAAATTTATTCCATACATCATGATATTCTGTCTGTCCTTTATTTTTAAGTTCTAACATCAGTCTGTCCATTTCTGCACAAACTAGTATTTTCTTTATTATCTCTCCTTCTAAAGGGGTGTCTCTGTTTTTCCAATTTTGGGCATATACCATTCTCGCTGCTGTTATGATGTGTAGTATTAGATATACTGACTCTCTGCTATATCTCTCTTTTATGATTTCTAGTAAAAATTATTTTGGTTCGAATTCTAAGTTCTGTTCAGGCATTTCTTTCAATCATGTCCATATCTGCCACCAAAATTTTGGCTTTTTTACATGACCACCACATGTGATAATACATGCCTGGTACTTGGTTACATTTCCAACACTTAGGTGATAAGTTCCTAAATATTTTTTCCAGCCTAGCTGGAGGGAGGTTCTCTTTATATGATGTGGCCAACATTAATTTCCTATTTCTTTCCCATAGCTCTTGCCATTTGTACAATTCAATATTATAACCAAAGTTTTTGGCCCAAACTACCAGTGTTTCCTTAATCTGTTCTTCCTCCATTTTATAATCTAATAAGTATAAGTTACCTTTATCGAGTTTTCATTCATCCCAATAAATATTTCAAAAGATACTTTAATTATCTTGCTAAGAGAAAGTATATGATAGCTCTGTGTCCTGTGTCCCTATTTGCCCTCCGAATTTTTATAGACAAACAAATGGGTGTAACAGTTGAATCTTAGATTTATCGGAATAGCCTAGCAATAGATGTGTCTACTGATATATCTATAAGAAGCAAGGTAGTTTACAGTTTGTGAATACAGCTTTCTTCCTCAACAGAGAAAATTATCTGAGAAACCGCCATTGGTGTGTCTTCAATAATTGTTTTTGAGACAACTTCCTCAATCCTATCAAAATTGTGTGTGCATGTGTGGTGCAATATGCATATGTTGATTCATACTCAATTCTTAGACTTTTTTCTGATGGAAATTATTTTTGTGTGAAACAGCTGTCAATTCTTTCAACAACAGGAAGGTATTACCTAGCCAGTTCAATCTGGATCCATCAATCCAGTGGTTGAAATAGTTAATCTCTTCTTGGGCTTCTTGGAGCAGATGTCATACTGCTTTCTAGAGTAAAGCCTGTGAACCCACTCCAGACAGCTTGAGCAGTGTGTTGCTTCTACATGTTCTTTGGGTGGGTAGGTATGCAAAAACGTGCACAGGCATGTGTGTATCCCTGTGTTGGTAATCTCCCAATCACTAGGGAGTCATGACAAATTCTCATCTGAACTATTGAACTCCATAATACGTAACATAATATTATTAATAATAATTATTATTATAAGTATTATTAATAAAAATACAATTCTATCTTTTAGCTACTGAATCAAATATAAATTTACTTCTATGTGGGTGTTTATGTATTTAATTATTTAATTTAATTTATTTATTAAATTTGTTTTCCATCCATCTTGTCCCAAGGAGTCTCTGGGCAGTGTGTTGTTCCCAATAGGGACACTGCTCAAGCTGCCTCTTCTCCTTTTCTCATAACCCTTTTATCTATTTAATTTGGATACCTCGTTTGGAGAGACTAATAGTAGATAATATTCCAATAATTGAAACACACATTCATTCAAAATACCAGTTTTATATATAGGAAAGTAGGCAAATTTATTAGGTATGTTCCCCACTATGTGTGGGGCAATAAAAATGTAATAATGATATTACTATAGATATTTGAAATACCTAGTGAACAGCATACTTATTTTACTTTATTCCATTCTAATTAATTTTTACATTCCCAGAAAATAATTGCCCATATTATTTAAGACAAGTAAGGATCTCTAGGAATCTCTGTATAACATATAACCTGCTAGTAATAAAGAAGTAGTTCAATTATATGCAAATTAAACTAGCTATTCCTGTTTCAGATTTCATTTAATACATTGTTCTGTTTGATTTTATGATAACCAGATTATTCTTTGAACAAGAATTAGAAATAGAACTTCCAGGAAGAACTCTTGGTGTCAATGTAGTTCCCGCCTCTTGTTTTATAAGAGATTTCATGGTTCCATTGTGAAGAGTGGATGATTTAAAACGTGTTACTAAGATAAACTTTCCCATTGTCCTTAATGAGTATGGGTAATACTGAGTGACAAGTGCATTAGGAATGACACTGAAAGAGCTGTTAGATTTGTCAGAGCATATAACTTCAGGCTATGAAACCTGATGGCTTTTTCTGAGAGTATATTTTCGTTGATGGACCAACCTGGTAATTATTCACCTAGGTTTTTTTTGTTTCTTGCAGCTAGAACACTTGATGATTTTTGTGCAGGATAAATAGAAATTACAGCTCAGAAGACAAAATTATCTGATAATCAAGCCAAAATATTCAATATCAACTAAATTTGATAAATGAAATTACTTCAGTAAATCTTTCCATAATGAAAAATATTTATGCTATTGTCAATTTAATTAGAAGTTCTACCACTGTTTTTACAAATAAACCGATTTTAAGTATGTGCTTTTGCAGTAAAGTTTGAATTGAGACACTGATATATAGAAATTACAGTGACTTTTTTAAAAAAATCAAATTTCCTTATATAGAGCACCAAGCAATTAATTATATACGTATTATAACTTTTCTATGAATTGGTCAAAGTTGGTTACTTCTTTGCCTTGATTTTTCTTGTTTGACTGCCAGCCAAATTTTGCGTCTATATACTTTCTTGATGTTTATAATGACTGAATTCATGTTTGTTTTCATGCAAAATTTCCCAAGCTGAACTTTGGGGTTGGACTATTATGATCCACTATCATGATTGCATACCACTAATCTGTCTCAACCAAACTACCCAGTGATTCAAATTCTCTTTGCCATGCCTGAGATGAAGATAGGGTAGACCAGGAGTGTCAAATTCACATCTTCATAGCGTATCAGGACTTTTTTCCCCTTTGCTAAACTGGGTGGGGGTGTGGCCAGCACGTGATCCATCTGACCCACAAGCCGGGAGTTTGAAAGCCCTGGGGTAGACCACATCCAAAATGACATACCATTTTTTTCATGTTTGGCAGGATCTAACTATTTAAATCAAGAGAGTTTTAAGCATGTAGATAGAAGCAGGAGCACTGTATTTTAACTTTCCCATGACTTTAGTATATAGTATTCATTTATTATATTTAATCAATCATATATGTGTGCGTGTGCATGTGTGTGTGTGTGTGTGTGTGTGTGTGTGTGTGTGTATTTGTTTTCTTAAGTTTTCATGGGTACTTACATGTATGGCATTCAGCTTTGTTCGGGTATTTTCCCACGTCATTGTAGTTGTGCTTTTAAAGTTGTAGCGACGTTTCAGCAGAATCTCATCTGCCATCATCAGGCTTCTACTGGCAGATGAGATTCTGCTTAAACGTCGCTACAACTTTAAAAGCACAACTACAATGACGTGGGAAAATACCCGAACAAAGCTGAATGCCATATATATAAATATATATATATATATATATATGCTCATTTCACCAGAAGTAATTCTGCAATATATAAGTAGATAAAACAATAATATGAAAGCAATCATTATAGAAATAATCATTATAAAATGAAAATGATCATTATTAAAATATTATTAAAAGGTAAAGTATTCAAACCACAAAATGGAGAGAGTAAGTATATCAACCACATCAGCTACAGTAACTGAGCCTTCTTTAAATGTTGTTAGTTTCCTGCACCTTCCCAAGCCTAACGACATATGTACAGTCTTTATGAACTTCCTAAAAATCAACAGGGATGGACCTAATTTGAGTGGAGAGGAATCGTCTATAAGATGGGCACCGTGGCAATGAAGTCTCATCTCCTGGACCCACAAAACATAAATACCTCAGAGATTGTGCATGCATCTATGCGAGAAACAGTGGGATGTGATAATGTATTTGGGAAGAGGTGGTCCCTCAGCTAACCCAGTCTCATATCCGATTGGTATTGTGCCCCATGACGATCAAGGTAAGCCCAAATCCAGTTGAGGAAGTAGGCCAGTTTGCTTGGGGTGCCATCAAAAGTAACCTAGAATTGAGGTGGGATAGTGGCTGAAAGGATTGCAGCTGCAACTGAAGGAACTTGGTGGCGGTGCTGGAGCTGGCATCCACTGGTATTGGATCCACCCGTGTCCTGAATAAAAAGGACATAGTTCTGGGGAGAACTTGTCTGCGGGCAGCATCCCTGGATGTGCTAGTGGAGCTGGCTGGATTGGCCTGAGTGCATCTCTCTGTCTGCTTCTGACCCCAGGACTTGGTCTGCCGGCTTGAGGGTCATCTTGCCGTGGCAGGCAACAAGGCTGAAGCTATGGCTGAGGGACTTAGAGTTTTGTTGGAACGCTGACAAAGGGCTTTACAGGTCATCTTGAATTGCGCCTGGAACCAAACTGGCAGCCAAGGCAGCTTACAGAACATACATAACTGAGAGCACCTTTTAATTTTGCACAAGTTGAAGCTTCCTGGTACCTTTCAAGGACAACACCTTGTTGAGTGCATTACAGTAGTGCAATATGGAGGAGACTAAGGCATAAGTGACTGCAACTTGAGCCTCCCGATCTAGGAATGAGCAAAACATAAAGTTGTGCAAAGGGATTCTATCACAGCTTGCACACTGGGTCTGTCTGAGGCAATGCCACCCCATCCAGCGGCTGGGCAAAAATAACGTAGTCCTAGAATCATCAGGCCCTAAACTGAAGCCACTTAGTCATGCCACATATTCCCAATCCTCTGGGCCAATCCAGAAGGATATCATGGTTGAGTATTTAAACCTATCAAGAGGTCAACTAGGATAAGGATAGATGAACAACAATTCCAGTCCCACCCACACCAGAGATCATCCAAAAAAACCAATGCCATTTCCATCCCATACCCAGGTCTGAATCATAACTGGAAAGGATCCAGATGTTCACTTTAATTTTTAGTATTTTAATGTATCAATTTTATATATGTACCATGTTCATGGTATCAGGATCTTTTTATGAGAACTGACATAGTAAAATATTCACTGTATGATATATTTTCATATTCTTAGCACTCTTTTGAAATATTTATAAATATGTTCTCTTATGTAGGTGAAGTTTTATTACATAGGAACAGTCTTTTAGCATTAAGTGAAGACACGTCTTAATCCAGCATTTGTTGTTACCCTGGCAGCCAGACACCACTGCTTGCAAACAGGAGGTGGGGGCACACCATCATTATGCAACTGGCAGGATGCTCCCAATCCAGAGGTCATTTTTAGTCTTAAAACAAATAGCCTCTGATAGATCTGCCCTCCAAGAATGTATCTAATCTCCTCCTAAAGCCATTCTAGTTAATAGCCATCACCATGTCTTTTTAATCCCACAGATTAATTTTGTGCCAATCATTCCTCCTACAGTTTTGGTAAATTTCAGTTGGGTATATGAACAGGGAGCAATGCCAATAGCCTCAACACTAAAGGAAGTGTTTGGTAAAGTAAATATTTCAAAGTTGTACTATTTTTACTGCAATGTGGCAGTGATTGGAAAACATAATATTTGATATTTTACTTTTTTTCTTTAATGTTGTTGGATAGCAGCGTTGTAAACTAATTTAATAAAAACTAAAGCTAAACACCAGGAAGCTACAGACAATGGAAAGAGAAGATGGAGTCTTGGTTAAGCAGGAAAGATTTTTTTTTAATTGCAAATTTGGTCTCATTTCTTACCTCCCCACTAATGCCAAATATAGCTTTGGTATACGATGTACTACTTTCTCAGGGCATCAAATTAAGTGAATTCAGTTTCACATATAGTAGATTGTACAATCTAATATTGATATGACAGAACATAGATACACTGCACAATGTAGTAAAACAATGCTGACTTAATCTGTGCTAAAGCAATGGGAGAAATAAGCGTTCGTCACAATTAGTATTACCATGAAATATTGCTCCAAATTGGGTTTATTTCATGCTTGATCCATACATCCCAAGATTTCCTCCACTTGCTCTCAAGCTGTTATCCTTTCTGTTTCGTTGCACTAATGAAAATTTAATTCTGTGAAAAGATCAGTCAAGGCTTTAACAGTGTTGCCAACAAAGAATCCAGGAAAATCCCCCAATGCAAGTGACCATTCTAATCCATTAGGTATCTTGGAAGTGATCTGTTTTAACCATTTTAGCACCCCTGCAGAAAATTCATGCCAGCAACAAAAATAAACCTGGTTAGAAAGTAAGCTGTCCTTGACAGTGGAGTTTACATAAGTCCACTCTTAGATCAACAACTTCACTAGAACAACACATTGAAAGTGCACTGATACAAATCAATGTGCCTATGTGGTTGATGTATGATTTGTTATTGATTTCTGTTGTTCTTGGTTGCCATTGTGTGTTTTTATATAATATCATTGTTTATCTGTTGTGAGTTCTAACCTTATATGCCCAGTCCTATAAATCATTTTTTAAAAATAAATAACCTAGTAATATTTTTTCTTCTATTTTATCTCTGTGTACCATTACAACAGACTTTGGGAGTGAATATTACTTCTATGCAATGCTGAGTAATGCTTACTTCCAGCCTGTAGTATTATAACTTAGACCTGTATCAAGTGACAATTTTACTTCAGCAAGATCTTTCCACTGTGGAGTGACATGACCATTTATTTTATTTATTTGTTTGTCAAATTTATATGCCACTCATCTCACAGTGCAAGGCAACACTGAGTGGTCTACAACATAATAAAATATATGGAAGAAAAACGATTATAAAATATAAAATCATTAAAATTACAGGAGATAGGGGAAAAAATAGGGCTTAGGGCGGAGAGACAGTGGTGGCTTCTGTATTACTATGCTAGCCACTTCCAGCCAAATGTCAACCCATATAGCCAAGTTTAATGCATTTCCTGAAGGCCAGAAGAGTGGGGCCAGACCTTCACCTCCTGAGGCAAGATGTTCCAAAGAGTGGGGCCTGAAGCAGAAAAGGCTTATCTTCACTCATTGAAGTGAGCTGCTGGAATATAAATCTAATAAATAAAATGGGAAAATATCAGGGCAGAAACAACTTCATTTTTGTTACTGTAGCCAATCACAATAAAAGTAGTTTTAGCTTTTGTGTGGAATTGATTTACTGGTCTGGTCTTCTTAGTGTGTCTGAGATCAGTCTTTCCAGTCTGATTGTATTGTACCACATTGGTGGCTAATTCTGCTCCTGTGCCAAAAAATGTGTGCACACTTGCATGCTCGCGCTCCTGTACCAGCACCCAGAAGGCAGTGTGCCCCCCCATGCCTCCTACGCATACGCGCGCAATACCCACCCATCCAGCCCCTTACTTGCACTGCACTTCACAGCTGATTTTCGGCCAGTTTGAGACTTTTTTTGGCCACCCAGAGGCTTGAGGAAGGCTTCTGCAGGCTTTGCAGGTCAAAAACTAGCCCCGTTTTGTCACTTCCGGTATTTTCAGAACAACAGGACGTGATGAATCGGGGCTAGTTTTTGGTCTGCAAAGCCTGCAGAAGCCTCCCTCAAGCCTTTGGGAGGCCAAAAAGGCCTCAAACCAACCGAAAATCAGCTGTGACGCGCGCCCAGTGAGGTAATTGTGCTTGCAGCTCACGTGCTGACACAAATGACTCTGCGTGCCACCTGTGGCACATGTGCCATAGGTTCGCCATCACAGTTGTACCACCTCTTATTATACTTCATTGAATTCAATGAGCTGCTTCCAAATGTTATCTTTGTAATCTCTTTATCTTTAATGGTCCCTGCATATTTCTGTCAAGATCATATCTCTAGTTTATCAGAATACCCTTAAATAGGTTAAAGGACTTCATCTTGAACCTAATTTCTAACAACAGGTCTTTGGATTTCACATTTTTACTAGGTTGGGAGGTTTGTTTTATTCTGTTTTGTCTTTGTGTCAGTGTTGACTCCCAGAAACTGCCTAGACTAGTCCCTGGCAAGATTTCAGAAGTGGTTTGCCATTACCTCCTTCCTAGGTCTGAGAGAGAGAGAGAGAGAGATTGGCTCAAGAACACCCAGCTAGCTTTGCACCTACAGTAAGACAGGACTAAAACGTACAGTCTCCCAGTCTAGCCCAATGCTTTAACTGCTAGACCAAATGTAATCTCATTGTTTCATTATTTTTTTAAATAATACAAAATAAATATTTATCTTTTAATCAAATCTACTAATTTTAAGGTTAGGATCCAAGTATACAAATAGCAGATACTACAAAATATATAGTATTAAATTTTATTTAACACAATATATTATTAGCAGAAACCGCATATGTTTTGCAAAGATATATGTTACCTGTTGGCTGCATTAGTCCTTTATGGGACCTAAGGTACTTCCTATTTCCTACAGTAGTTGCTTGAAGACCCTACCTTTGTTACATTATCACAATTTTTTAATCATAATGTGTGAGTAATGTCTTTATAGTTGGTGCTTTTAGAGAGAAAATCTTTGTGAGGCATATATTATGAATTTCAATGGGTGCCAGAAAATTGATTTTTAATATGCTCATTATGTTTCTGAGTCTGCTAATTCTTTAAGGAAATGAAGAAAAAAAATAATGAAATCATGTTACACAGGTACTTAATTTTTTTTATCTGAGGTACTATTCTGGTAATTAATGCTTATTTTATGCAAAACTAGACTATATCTCTTACTGGACACATTACTGTCAAGAAAATATTACTTGCTTTAATTATCAGTAATGAAGCAGGGATAAGCTGCTCACTTAGATATAATGTATCTAATGACCTTTTCAGCTCGAGGTTGTGATGAAAGGTATCAGTTTCCACAAATTATGTTTCATTCAGTTTCTGGCTTCCATGCAAATTAATTTTTAAGAATGATTTTTAAAGTTGGAAATAAATTGTGTTTGGTGTTTAACAGTGATTTAATGTCTTGCTTTTAGTTCATAATTTTCTCACATTTAAATCAATCCAGATCCTATATGTATCATCGGATTTATATGTAAACAGTTAAATGCAGGTTTTTAAAATAAGTGTGACTGAATATTTTGGATAGCATTAAATATGGATACCGTTTATGAAACACAAGATTCCAAATTTGCAAATAGGCAACATTTCACAACTCTCTGAGGGTTCCAAGGCAAACAGTTCTTTCTATGAAAGTACTAAGTTATTGTCTGAGTTGATACTAAGTTATAGATATTTGATGAATCACTGTGTAGATGAAATGGAGATTTATTGGTTCGTCCTTAAATATAAAAGTTTTTCTACTAGAAAATCTAAGCTGGACATCTCTACAAAGTCTGATAAATCATTCTAGGTTTTTGTTGATTAAGGTTAAACTATTAGAGATGGAATTACATTCAATAACTAAACTTCAAAGTATATGTTTATTTTACATATGACTCTTTGACTGTAAATGGTTGTGCTTATATCTTTGAACCCTTTCAGGTGTAAAACAATCAAAACGTCTTTGTGTTACACTAGACTTCTATTTTTATATTGGATGAAAATCTCTTTTATTATTTACTTCCAAAAATAATTATCAGTTATTATTTGTTGTTCAGGGTTGCAATCTTAAGACAGCTTGATTAATAATTAAGTCTACTCAATGAATAAATATGTTTAAGTAAGGTAATGTAACTTATTTGTGTCTGTTTTCTGGGTATTGGCACCTGCTTTCTTCGTAGGAACTGCTTTGAGCTAGTTTGACTGTATATTCAGTGGCTGTGGTAGTCAGTGGGAATGAATAGAGAGATGGACAAGCATTGCCAAAATACATCCCCAGTGATCTGGAGTTTTACTGCTGACAGTTGGGAACAGATGGTAGACGATACAATATTTTTGCAGCTTGGCAGTGATCTGTTGATTCAAAATATTTGTGAACCCCTGGGGTTAGAAAAGACAAAAAAATGGCAAGCAGACAAGATATAAGTTGAAATTCTGTTTAAAGATTTCTACATCATCTTTAGTTTGTTAAACATCTTGGCATATTGTTCACTTCTAAAACAATTGCATTTGCATATCTATGATGTTAACCATGTAAGGCTTATGTTTAGATGAAATAGCAGCATAGAAAATAATTTGATTAAAAAACATAATGGGTAAAACTTAGTTTAAGCAGGGATATGGTTTTCATTGTATATTCCTAGAAAGCAATAAAAAACCTTTATTGTATTATGATTAATATTTTCATAGTAGTCATTGGTTTTGGCAGGTTTTCAAATTGGATTAGGCTGCTTCAATCCAATTCTGTAGCTTGATGAGAAGATGAACCTTCAGGAGTATGCATGTACGATCTGATGCTGTTGAGTATTGTAGACACTGTGTCTGTCAGAAAGGCTATATTCGTCTTTTGTTTCCCCATAAATGCCAGACTGATGGGAGGTGGATGGCAAATGAATGAAATCAACTGACTCATAGTCCTGCATTGAATATTTTAGGAAACTTCTCTAAATCAAAATGCTTGCCATAGATGAAATTAATCATTGTAGAAACTATACCACAGCGAGAATATTACACACTATAATTTTGCACTTAAAGCAGTTCAAAATCCACAAAATTATATGTGTATTTCCTTTAGAAAAACAGAATTAATGGAAGCTTGGCTTGAAATTCCTTGCAATTTTGCATTTGTAGCTTGAAAAATGTCAGTTCTATCATTTTGATATGGTGGTGGTGGTGACACAAGGGAGGGGAGATGGTGCGTCTGTTCGTGTACCATAGAAAGCATCAATCATAATTTCAGGCTTGGACCCCCAACTTGAATTTGGCAGTCTCTGATTCATTTTAGTCTGGATCATATCAAACTTTATATTATTATAAATATCAGAATACTATATTGGGGCCAATTAAATATTCTGTTCTTTCTCTCTCTGTGTGTATACATACAGCAATAACTTATCTTAAATTTAATGTATTATTTATCTGAAAGAAAGATGAGGGGTTTGTTTTCTTCAAAGAAATTTTAAAGTATTGGCTTACATTGGCTGAGAACATGGCCAAAGAACTTTCTCCATCTAAGATTGTCTTTCAGATAAAACTAATCAAATATCTGGATGATGCAATAACAATCACTTTGTGTTTTAGTTTTCTTTATTCAGTAATAATATGGTAGGTAGGCAGGAAAAAAATGTGAATATTTTGTCCTTTATATCTCTGCAGAAAATTTTGGAAAATGATAGGCAGTTACAGTTTATGGTTTGAACATATTTCCATAAAGGGATTTTCTTGTTGTATTTTATATGTTTGTATTTATTTAAAATAAGAACTTTAAAATATGTACTGGGGTTTTTTTTTTTTAAATAATTTGGTCAACTTTTTCGTGATATGCCTAGTACCAACTTTGTTGTATTGTATCCAATACAACAAGGAGAAAATGGGATCAATAAAATAAATAAGGAGCCAGTTCAAAATTTTCTTTGAAACAAATTATCTTAATCCTTCTCTTTACATAACTTGTTGGTATCAGGCTGATCTTTGCAATAACTTATAATTTTGGTTTCCTGCACTTTATTATGCATAAGGTATCAGCCTTAAAGAGTGTTGTTTTTTGAGAGTGATAGTGAAGGTTTGTGGGTGTGGGAAATTGAGAAACAATTTATAAAATATGATTTCTATTTGCTTGTGAATCTCAAGCTCAGTAGAATATAAAATACAGTACAGCCTAAGAATCTATTAAACTCCCGAAGAGGGGGATGCAAGAATAAAACATTACACCATAAAACAAAATTAGCATTAATAAGTCTGCATTTGTGGGTGGATATTGACCTCTCTGATAATTATTGGGAACTCCACATAATGCAATAATATAGAGGCAGTAGTGATTACTGTGTTAATTTATTGTTTCCTGAACCAGCAAGTACACACTTCTCCAGAAATAGTATGTCTGGATATATCTCAATCAGAATATATCTCAATCAGTCAGAAAGAATATCAGAGCAGAATCACTTAAATGGCTATAGGATAATTTTGTTTGATAATGAACAGTATTACAAAACTGTGATACTTTACCATTCACTAATTATTACGTTATTTTTATTTTGATAGTTAATCTATTTCATTTTTAAGTATTCCTTTCTTGTTTTTCTTACAGCCTATCATACAGTTTTATCTTTTTGTGTTATTTTTATAAAAGCAGAAATTACTAAACTGGAATCAGAAGTGCTTCTTCATAACTAGAAAGCCATTTCTAAGAATGGAAGATTTTTTACTGATTCTAATCAAAATGTTATTACAGTCATTAACCAAAAACCTGATATAATAAACAAATACATAATAAAAGTTAACATTCAATAAATTCTCAGGTCTCAACAAGGTTATTTCTGCATGTAATCATTCTATCCCATGATCACAGTATCTGAGTGAGTAGTGTTCAGTACAGTAGCAAAATGTTGCCAGGTGGAGGTGATTTTGGCTTACATAACCAGGGAGATGCTTTAAAATGACTAGAATAGTTGTCTCATTCATATTAAAAGACAAAACCATAGATGCAATTCTGTTTGATCCACAAGAGAAATGGCATCTGTGAGGCTGAAATATTTTAGAATCAACATTCCAAGATGGGTGAAGAGAATACATCAAAGCAAACCCTGGAAAGGACTCGTCTATAATTGGAATATATGAGAGAGCATGAAGATTTTGCATATCTAGGGTTTTGTCTTTCTCATAGTAGTTTGGAAAACTTTTTGTGTGTGTATTGTCCAGCTCTTTTGTGATTCGGTATCTCTAATTTGTTGCCTAGTGATTTTTGTCCTTATCTAAAACCCAAATTAATAGAAACTCAGGAAACAGACCAATTAGATGTATTTTACTTACCATGTGTGTCCACTAATAAGATCTAAAACTATTCCTTAGTAGTTAAGGAATAGTAGTTAAGTTTCTTCTTAGTAGAGAAATCAACTCATTTAACCAACTTAGTTTAGCTTTTAGCCATGCAAATGAAATTGATTGTCAGACCCTCCATCCTAGAAAATCATATACCCAGTGTCAATATAGCACAAGGCATAACCTTTTCTAATTTAGTAGAAATGTTTTGTTTGGAAAAAGAAAACTTAAAAGGTGAGCTTCTATAACAGTAAGGCATGTATGCCTGAATCCCTGCTATAATTGGTAATGAGTTAGGTGACAACTGAATCCAGACAAGGTAAAAATAGTCCGTTGAATGATCAAAATTCAAGATAGGTAGTGGACCTTCTGTTTTAAGTAGGATTATGGTGATAGAAATAATAATAACCTATATGTTGATTCAGTATAAAACTACATTCTTATAGTGCAAGTAGAAAACATTAATTTTTGATTAACCACATGCAAACAAAAACTTGATTAAGTTTTGTGAGTAAAAAATAAGAAAGCTTTTGAATCCAAACAAATAAGGTACTATTTTTCATTCTTGTCAAGAGAGAAAAGAAAAAATGCTAATTTTGTTTATGTAATAGAATTATAAAATATTTTTTTGAATTTTGGAGAAAGCATTTTATAATGTTTGTTTGCAATAGTCTTTTTTTTTATATATATATATAAATTTTATTGAATTTACAATTAAAAAAATAACATAACAACATTACATAAGAAAAAGAGAGAGAAAAAGAAGAAAGAAAGAAGAGAAAGAGAGAGGAAAAAAAAAAAAACGCTCGGTCTTGCGACCGAAAAAGGAGAAAAAGAAGTATAAAAGAGAAAAAAAACAAAGAGACGGAAGAAAAAAGAAAATACGTTAAAACCAGACAGATATTCTTTTTGACAGTCTACAAGATCCAATTCTCCTACCTTACTTTAAATATACACATCTTATCACTATTTATGGTTATTTATGCTTATTTATGCTCATTGAACAGTTTATCTCTGATATAACCAATTATACCACGCATTCCAATTATTATCAAATGCTGAAGACTCTTTATTTTTAAGAGCTATGGTTAAATTGTCCATTTCTGCTGCAGTCACATATTTTCTGAATGACCAATTGATCTGTAGGTAAACGGGATGATTTCCAGCACTGGGCAAATGCTAATCTGGCCGCAGTTAGAATATGAATTATTATATATTTCGTCTTTTTAGGAAAATGTTTATCAGAGATCCCTAGTAGGAAGAACTCTGGTTTGTATTCAATTTGTTCTTTGGTTATCTCCTCCAGCCATTTTCTAATTTTTGCCAGTATTTCTGGGCTTCTTTACAGGTCCACCACATATGAAAGTAGGTTCCCTCTATGTTTTTACATTTCCAACATTTTGGACTAGAGTTTGGGTTCATTTTCACTAACCTCGAAGGGGTAAGTGCCATCTATATAACATTTTATACATATTTTCTTTGTACGCCGCAGATTTCGTAATCTTAATGATTCTATTCCAGATCTTTTCCCATTCTGTTAATGTAATGCTTCTTCCAATATTCCTACTCCACATTATCATGTTCCCTTTCACTATCTCTTGCTCTAATTCTACCTCCAATAAATATTTATAAAATTTAGAGATATTCTTTTTATTTGATCCTAATAAGATTTTATCTAAGTGTTGTAATTTGCTATAGATTCCAAACTCTTTGATATCTTGTTTGTATCTACTATGGATTTGTATATATAACCACTGATCAATTTTAAATCCCTGTTCCTGTAAGTCCTGTCGAGTTCTTAATTTTCCTAAAGGGTCTAATAAATCTTTATATTTAGTCATTTTTGTTATATCCAAATTGTTGGGATGAACCATTGCCTCCATTGTTGAAAGCCAAATCGAATTTTTAAATAATGTTTTTACATATTTTTTCCAATTAGTTAATAGTGAATCTCTAATAAGATGTCTATGAAAGTACGCCTGTTTAGTTTTCCCCACATCCCATAGAAATGCGTGCCATCCTCTCTGAAGGTCGTGCCCTTCCAAGGCTAGAGTTCTTTTATTCCGTAAATTGACCCAGTCTTTTAACCATAATAAGTTGGCTGCCCAATAATATAATTCCCAGTTTGGAAGCGCTAGCCCACCTCTACTTTTTGCATCTTGTAAGGCCTTAATACTGATTCTAGCTTTTTTCCCTTGCCAAATAAATTTAAGAGTTACCTTATTTATATCACCAAAAAAAATTTTTGGTAATTTTATTGGGATTGTCTGGAATAAGTAAAGGAGTTTTGGTAAAATGTTCATTTTGATTGTGGCAATCCTGCCCAGTAAAGAAAGCTGCAACTTATTCCAAGATTCTAGATCTTTCTTAATTTGCTGTAACAGTTTATCATAATTATTCTCTTTGAGTGATTTACTATGTGGTGTTAACCAGATTGTAAACGAAGAAGAGTATATTAATAAACTGAAAGAGGAGCTAAACTATTTTCTAAAAGATAATAATAATGAAACAACTTCAAAACAGAACATTTGGGATACAATGAAAGCAATTATAAGAGGCACAACAATTTCCTATAATGCTATGAGAAACAAAAGAATTTATGCCCAACAAAACGCGTTACAACAACAAATCCAAGACTTAGAAATACAATTACAAAAAACCCCTAAGACCCAAGGACTACAAAATCAGTTAATACTAGCCAAACATAAGCTGAATTTAATTGAACAAGATAAAATAGAAGTTAGCTTGAGAAGGTCCAAACAAAATTATTTTGAACACGCCAATAAACCAGGAAGATGGCTATCTTATAAACTTAAAAAAGAAAAAGAAAAGAGATTGATACACCAATTAATAGACGAGAAAGGCATCCCACAACATGAGATTGAGAAGAAAAAGGATATTATATTAAACTATTTCCAAAGATTATATAAAAAGAAGAAATCAATGAGGATAAAATAAGAACTTATCTGGAGAATACGAATGATAAAACAATAGGGGAAGGAGACAAAGAATTACTAAATAAGGATATTACATGGTCTGAGTTAAAATCTGCAATGGAAAATCAATGTAATAATAAATCCCCTGGTCCAGATGGGATTCCAGTAGAATTGTATAAAGCCACAATAGATTTAGTAGGGCCTCTGATGCTGGAAGTGTTTAACGAAGTACTTTTGGCTGCCAAAATGCCAGACTCATGGAGGAGGCGTTGATTGCGTTAATTCGAAGGAGGATGTGGATGCCAGATATATCAACAATTATAGACCAATCTCACTTTTAAACGCCGATTATAAATTATTTACCTCAATTATTGCGAATAGAGTAAAACAAGTTTTAAATTTATACATTCATGAAGACCAAAATGGTTTCCTTCCATTCCGCCAAATTAAAAACAATTTAAGAACCGTTATTGACGTCTTAGAATATTATGAAGCTCATCCAGAGAAACAATTTACACTCATGTTTCTAGATGCGGAGAAAGCATTCGATAACTTACATTGGCACTTTTTAATACAAAAAATCTATAACATGAATCTGGGCACTAAATTCGAGAATATTATCACAACAATTTACAATACCCAACAAGCCAATATACTAATTAATGGTGAACAAACAGGCCCACTAAGCATTGAAAAGGGCGTTAGACAGGGTTGCCCTCTCTCACCCCTCTTATTTATATTTGCTTTAGAATCATTGTTAACGCGGATAAGACAAAATTCTGAAATCCAAGGGGTTAGGGTCAAAGCAGAGGAATAAAAATTACAGGCGTTTGCAGACGATATGGTTTTCTTCCTAGAGGGTCCCATGGAAAAAGGACATAATCTAATAAAAGAACTAGAACAATATGGTTCAGTAGCAGGATTAAAGATTAACAGAAATAAGACGAAATTACTGACTAAAAATCTAACAGAGAACCAGAGGAAAGAATTAGAAAAAATCATGGGGATACAGGCAACAAAAAAGGCAATAGTCTTTATGCAGGTCTATTACTATAATAAATACTTTTTATGATTTATTAGTCTTGAATATTTTAAATTTTTATTATTCTAACTCAAGGGCTCTAGGACTATCAGTTATTTACATCAAAGCTGGTGCTAAGCACAGCTAATGAGAGAAGACATCAAGATAAAGTATACCTAATTTTATCCATAGCTTTCATCCCTTAAGTCAAAAGGATACTTAATAAAGAGAAAACTTAACTCTCTGAAATTTGCACTCTTGGATGTAACAGAAAATACTATGATTTCAGGAACCATCATTGTCATATTAGCATTTTTGTTTCATTCTAAAAGGACAGAATTTAAGAAATGAATACCACAGATGCTTTTTAGTAGAATATAATTTTGTAGAACCTTTCTGGTTGTGTTTTATTCTGTAGTAGCATATAGAAAAGAAGAGCCATCACAATTCTGAATCATGTTCAAATGTGATAGATGGGGAAAAGGGATAAATAGTGGAAAACCCACAGTTTCTACAATATTAGACTTATAGGGAAAGGAATAATATTCCTAATCCTAATAATTAGCAGGGGAGGAAAGCTTTTTCCCATGTGCTAATATACAATATTTTTTCAAGACAACAAAATTTCTAAAATGAATCAGTTTGGCTAGATATTACTGGATATGAAAGTAAAAATGGCACTGAGTTTAACTGAGTTAAACTTTAACAAATCAAGAAGGTAATATTTTGGTAAGAAAATATAGATATAAGTTAAGAAATAACTGCCAATTATATTGATATACCCTTGTTTAATAACTACCGTGTTACCCCAAAACTATGACCCACCCCAAAAAGAAGCTGTATCATGTTTTTTTAATGCATGCACTACAATTAAGCCCTACCTCCAAAATTAGCCGTAATTTAAGACATCACCACCACAGGGTGCAGGGGGCGGGGTGAGGTGCACAGGTAAAAATTAAGCTAGGATGGGGATAGGAAAGTGGAGTTGCCTTACTTACCAGATGTTGCACACCCCGACACCTGCCTTGCCTTGCAGAGCCACTACTTCTGTGGCCGCTTTCTGCCACTTGCATGCATCACTCCCGGCCTCCATTTCACCGTCAAAGCCTTCCAGAAAGCCCTCTGCAGCCAAGAAACAAGATGTTTCCTGGAAGGTATCCGCAGCCGATTAAAAAAAAATTGATCCGGAGCTCTTTTATTGGCTACAGAGGGTTTCCAGAAGGCATCTGATGGCAAAACAGAAGCCAAGGGGTGCCATACACATCAATCCAGAGCCTGTTTTTCAGCTGCAGAGGACTTTCCGGAAGGCTCTGATGGTGAAATGGAGGCCGGGGGTGACGAGTGCGAGCAACAGCAAGCAGCTGCAGAAGAAGTAGCTGCAGCAGAAGCAGCAGACTCCTGCTGGGCAGGGCTGTCAGTGCTGCCACCACAAGGTGAGTCAGTAATTAGACCACCCTAGCCATTTTTTAGGGGGTCAAAAGAAAATAAGACTGGGTCTTCTTTTTGGGAAAACGCGGTATATTTATTATTACTAAAATACTATTATTAGATACTTTGTGCAGATATACTACAGATTTAGATAGAATTGAGACGGAAAAAGAATTGGCTTTGTAAAAATGTGCCAGATTCTGCTTTGTCTAAATGCTCTCTCTGATATTTAGACAGTTTCTATCAACTCTCTCTTTGAAACAAAATTCCTCTTCAGTTTTGTTCAAAGATATCCCATTAATGTAGAAATATCTTGCTAACAAGGTTTTATGAACCATCTTTTGGTTGACTAAAAATGACAAGCTTATGACTTTCTGAATGTTCTACTTGCAGCACAGTCTTTCTCATTATTATTGATTTTAGCCAAATATTCTCTCATTCAACTAAACTGCCTGAGAAAAGAATTCTATACTAGAATTCATCCAATAAATGCCCAATGAAATTGAACTAGCCATATGGTACACTCCAACGTTCTTTTTCACCAGAATGATTTATACTCATACATACATCCTGTTTACATCCTATCTCAGACCCTAAGGCTATAGAGGTCTGAATGGGGAGGAAGAGACTTCAACTTAATCCTACAATGGCTGTGGACATTACGGGTCTCTATATGGTAGAATTTGACCCTGAGTTGCAGGAGGGAAGTGAAAAGACAAATCGGTATTGAGTCATTTATATGCAGGAAGAAACCCAGGAAAGATCCATGTGTGTGTACACATGCATATTTATATGTACACATTCGCCTTCCACTTTTTCTTGAAGAATCCTAGTTTGCCATGAAATAAGTTGAAAGTGTTTTAAGCAAATGGTATCCATCATTGTTTGTTGTGTAATTCATATTTATTTATTTATTTAGCTTATAGCAAATACATCAACTTATAGTGGTTCAAATGTTAATATCCAGTCCACCCAGCCATTCAAGGACAGGGTGGTCTATGTTGAAAAAATCAGACATTGGGCCGGTATAAGCTGTTGATGGACATTTCGGACACAATGTGATGGATATTTTGTCGAGGAGCTCCACAATCATACTGAGGGGTAGAGACAAGACCCCACTTAAACAATGAGTCCTGACAAATACCATGTTGGGTAAGGATCCTGTTCAGAGTTGACCAAGGCAAGGAAGGTCAAAACCTGGTACCTTTTGTGTAGGGTCAGCTATATACCTGTATCTGGGTGTTCAGCAGCCCATTTGGCTTTCCATTGTGTGTTGATGTCAAAGTGGCATCTCAGACAGCTGTTGAGTGACTGCCAGAGAGGGCTTCCTGGATTTAAGCCTGTCAATTGATAGATGAGGAAGATTAGTGTGCACAAGAAGAAGTGGGTTTCTCATAATTTTGTCATACTCCTTCACTAAGGCTTCCTGCCCTCATAGAACTGATGGTGCAATGTGACTCAAAATAAGGAGCCAGCAAATAGGAATAGATTTTATGTAGCCGTTTATGATCCTCATTGTATCATTTAGTCTAGCATTGATCTTGCTAGTGTGGCAGCTATTAAGCCAAACGGGCGCAGCTGTGGAGTAGACCAATCCTAGTGCTAATCAGAGGTGGTATTCAGCAGGTTCTGACCAGTTCTGGAGAACCGATAGCGGAAATTTTGAGTAGTTTGGAGAACCGGCAAATACCATCTCTGACTGGAGATTTTACAGTATCCTTCCCCTTCCATGCCCACCAAGCCACGCCCACAGAACCGGCAATAAAAAAAAATTGAATCCCACCACTGGTGTTGATATTCTGAGAGTAGAAGCTGAGGCTCCCCATCTTGATCCTCTTAGTTTCTGGAGTAAGTTGTTCCTGGTATTGATTTTAACGGACATGTTCTCTAAGTGTTTCTTATAGGAGAGAGTCCAATCCAAAGTTATTCTGAGTTATTTGGGTTGATGTAGCCCATAGATCATATGGTTTGCTTTTGATGTGTAACTTAACATATTCTTGTAAATAATAAAACAAATGAAAATAGTTTTAGAAGTACCCTTTTTTGAGGCAATAACTGCAATCAAGTGCTTTTTTGAGCTCTGAATAAGACTTCCACATCTCTCAACTGGCACTGTTTCTCTTTCTCTTCTGCTCCAATGGCCTTTGGTTCTTTCTCCAAACTGTCAGTTTCATCTTCTTCCATCAGTGTTCTGTTGAATTCAGATCAGGACTCACATATTTGCTTTTCGACCATTCTTAGATACTCCTAAATGTATGTTTTAGATCATTATCCTGCAAAAGAACCCAGAAGCTGCACCTAAGGCAGAGTTCTAACACTGGGCATTAAAAGCAGGTTTCGGTAAATGGCATGCTTTAGTTGGTCATTAACTTCATGTTTAGGGATGAGTTATTACTTTCCTTAAATTATGTGATATTTATGTGATGGGGTAATTTTAAACAATGACATACTGTAATTGAGAAAAAGTGATCTCAAAACCATAATTGTTAATAGCACTGTATCATGAAATGATATCAACATTCAGCTGTTATAGGCAAGAAATGTATATCTGTTAACTGTATAAACTTTAAATATGATTTCCATTTAAATAGTAAATATTATCTTTTTAAATTATACATTTTTATAACTACAGCATTAATATCCAAATCATCTTACATAGAGCACCAAGGCATAGAAAATGCCTAACAATATTTATATATCACTTAGGTACTTCTTTGTCAAATTCAACTTATATTACAAGCCTAATTTTATTTCATTTTGGAGACTGCATGTGTTTTTCTTAGAAAAAATATATTTTTCAGGCTTATACCTGTTTATTCACTGAGACTCCCAGGTGAGTGTTACATTGGAGTGCACCTTGTAGCACCTTTCAATGTCAGATGGGATATCTTCGAGGAAAATTGAAAAATGAACATTTTTAAAATCTTGCTTATGTATCTTTTGAAGACATTTCTTTCACAGCATCCAACATTGTATTAGCAATATCTAAAAATATAGTGTTCTGTTTCATTACTGTATTGCTAATAACCTGAGTAATAAAAATGGGATGGAGGAGTTATAAAAGGTACCGGTTAAATGTTTTAAATAGGTCTTCATTATATTATTGTAAGCAGTGTCAAATTTAATTTTTATTTTAAAGAGATTGTAGTTGGAATTTAATCTTTGAAAATATTAATAACAGCTTAGAGTAGGTAGACTATAAAATAACACTGTACGCTGTCTGTTTAGTTTCTGGTTGAAAAAGCACAGCAGTACTTTAGTTCATTACCTTTGAAAAAAACAGTAACAAGATAATACAGCTGCCTCTGATTAAGATGTAAATTCTTTCTAATTAGAATGTAAATTCTTACATTTAAATGAAGACATCAATTGTCAGGATGCCATATGATATCTTATTCCACCTTGCATAAATGAAGCCCTCAGAATTCCTCTATGGCACTAAAATAGTTTTGCAATCCCTTTGTTCTCTGATTCTTGTAATATTCTCTCTTCATGTTCCCTTTTCACATTGCTTTTGTTTGTTTTCCCCCTTGCATCTGATATTGTTGTGTCTTGGGATTTTGCAGAAATTTGGAATGAAAATTGAGTTCAGTCAGTGCCAGTATCTGCTTGTGCCTCAATTACTTCTGCTGAATTTTCTTCAATGCAAATCAGGCAGGTTGCATAAAGTAGTGCATGTATTTGAAATAATTAATTTTCCATAAAATGATGGAGCAAGTCCAATCAACCTTCATAAAATCTAAATAAAAGAATAAAGAATTGGAAATTAATTAACTTTTTTGTGTTGATAATACCCTATTATGTGGTGTAAGATAGCAATAATAAGTTTTTCTGTTGAGTCTAACTTCTTCATCAAATGTGGACAATAACCTTTTGCTTTTGTCATCAAACAGAAACACTCTTAGAATGTTATTTTCAAACTTATACCACAGCAAATATTTCAAATGGTTAACAAAGTATAATGCCTCCAGACACAAATGCACGAAATATTTTAAAGTTTTGCATGTTAAATAAAAGTACAAACTCAGAAATGATGTAATATAATCTTCCAAAAACAGTACCAAAGTATACTGTGCACTCCAAACAAGCATATTTAAAACATACTGCAAATATTTTGAATAATCAAAAATACCATATTACATGAAACAATATGGTACATGCTATTTTATACAATCCCATGTACTATTTTATTATGTACAGCAATGTTTGAAATAATATATTATTACTTATAATATGTACACACACCCAAGCCTATTGTACTACCAAATTGAGGGAGAGGAGATATTTCTGGAATATTAAGAGTGGATACCAGTAGTATATATTTCCAGAAAGGTCAACTCAGTTGCCCACCAAAACAAGCAGACACCTATATTGGGCAGCAGCAGTGTAGGAAGATGCCACAAGCCGGTGATCGTTTTGATCACAATGATAAAGGCCTCAATTCATACCATCAGAGAAGTCAATGGAAATCACTCTTGTATTTTTACCAAGAAACTACATGAATATTAAATATAAAATGTTAACACTGAAAGATCAGGTTAGGGTCAGATAGTGAGGTTGCGAAGAGTCAACAAGTTGATGGCATATAATCAATGAAAATAATGAGCAACACCAGGAGCCCTGGTGACACAATGGTTAAAAGTGCAGTATTTCAGGCAAACTGGAGTTTCAACCCTGACCAGCTCAAAGCTGACTCAGCCTTCCATCCTTCCAAGGCTGGTAAAATGAGGACCCAGATTGTTGGGGGCAATATGCAAATAATGCTTACATTGTAAACCACCCAGAGAATGCTACAAAGTGTTATAGGGCTGTATATAAGCCTTATTGCTATTACTATTGCTACCGTGTTTCTCCAAAAATACGACCTCCCCCAATAGGAAGACCCAGCATGTTTTCTAGGCATAAAATGAAATTAAGCCTCTCCCCCGAAATTTAGGCCTATTTTAAAACATGCAAAATGGAGGGAAGGGTGGGGGGACTTGCCGTTAGGAGCGCCGCACGGGCAGCAATTCCTCGCCACCAGCTGCTCCTAATGGGCGATCATGGGAGAGCGCGGAGAGCTCCCTACTCCTGCCAAGCACCTTTGCGGCAGACCCAAGACCTTCAGCGCCCGCCGCTGTTGATTTCCCTTCTGCCCATGCCACCACTGCGTTTGGAGCTGCCACTTCCACGTTTGGAGCACCACTGCCGTTTGGAGCTGCCGCTTCTGCATTTGGAGCTGCCGCTGCGTTTGGAGCTGCCGCTTCCATCTTTGGAGCACTGCTGCTGTTTGGAGCTGCCATGTCCGCATTTGGAGATGCCGCCGAGTTTGGAGCTGCCGCTTCCACGTTTGGAGCACTGCCGCTGTTTGGAGCACCACCACCATTTGGAGCGCCGCCGCCACTCCAAACATGGCAGCAGCTCCAAATGCGGGAGTGGCAGCTCCAAACGTGGCGGCGGTGCTCCAAATGGCGGCGGCACCCCAAATGGCAGCGGCAGTCCAAACACGGAAGCGGCAGCTCCAAATGTGGCAGTGGAATGGGCAGAAGGGAAAGCAACAGTTGCGGGTGCCAAAGGTCTTGGGTCTGCAGCAAAGGTGTTTGGTGGGAGTAGGGAGCTCTCTGAGCTTCGCCATGATCACCCATTAGGACTGGCTGGTGGTGAGGCTGCCCATGGGGCACTCTAGATGAGAATGTAAGGGGGGAAATTAAGTCACCCCCAAAAAGACGGCCTAGCCGTTTTTTCAGGGCTGAAAAAAATATAAGATCCGGCCTTATTTTATGTGAAACACGGTATATCTAGAGAAACCATTATGTATAAATATAAACATATGCTGAAACGATATTCAACATTCAAACCAGAACTTTGTTTAAGCAGATACTATTCCTATTCATTTTTAGGGCTGTAAAAAGCCCAATAATTTTTTCAGTACTGTGTTATGTTGTTTGCTTGCTCAGCATTTCCACAATTTCTTAATCTTTCCATGTCATCTAACACAGGGGTGTCAAACTCATGACAACACGTCACGTGATGTATCGTGACTTTTTCCCCTCGCTAAACTGGGAGTGGGCATGGTCAGCGTATGACACATCCGGCCTGCAGGCCGCGAGTTTGACACCCCTGGTCTAACAGAATATTTCATCCCATGAATCACATTTGCCAATTCTCAGTGCTGATTTTTCTACTATCGCCATTTACATCCTATTTTCCTGCAAGCCACAGCAACATAAATGATATCAGTTCATATTAGTTGACATGTTTAGCGCTTTCATTCATAGTTAAACCTTCACTTTCATTTCTGTGTCTGTACTCATCAACTCAGTTCTGTAACATCACATCACTTTCATCCAGATCTTTTTTTGAATTTCCTCCCTAAACTCTTAGCACCATATCACAGCTTGAGTCATGTGCAGTCTTTGTAAGACTTTTTAACACAGGACTATATATGGACAGAGGTGAGAAAAGTGATAATGCAAAGTGAATGGTGCAGTATAGCCATCTTAGAGTCAGTTTAGGCAACATAGAAGTTAGAGGAGGAGAGGCCCAGGATTCTCCTTTTTTGTTAAGTTTTAGAAGAAAATGAACAAAATTGCAAGAAACTGCTATTAATTTGCAACTATCATAAGAGCATCAAAAAGCTGTTTATTGACTTCCCCTGCTTTTAGAAGTTAGTGAATGAATAAATCTGTCCCAATCATGGTAATCAAAGCTCTAAATAAAAAGCACATTGGATTATAGCACAAACATCTTAATAGTCAAGTATGAATAAAATTGATTACTTAAAACCTGAGAGATAATTTTCAGTTTTGAATGGTAAAACCAGAAGGAAGACAAATAGTGGATCATGGTAGTTTTTTTTAAAGTCCTGAATATTAATTATATTTAGTTTAATATGTAATACTTTTACCTCCTATTTATATAATGCCATTCCTTTAAATATTTGTACACAACACAGTTTATGTGTGTAAATATATAGGTTGGTTTTTGTTGCTTCTGTATAAATTACTGCATAACATGATGTTTTTTTGTAGCATGGTAATTTAACTTAAATTTCATTTTGGATGAACAATAAGCAAACTATATAATTCTAACTATTAGGACAAGTATCACTAACAGAAATTTTCTTTAACTGTTAATTTTACCATAGTATCGTTTTTAGCAAAGTGAGTTGTATCCCTCTATGTTTTCTATACAGTTTATGCAGACTTCTAATAATAATGAGTATTATAAACATTGATGTTCAGAGGCACTCTCATCTTCAGCTTCCAGGTGCATAAAATTGTTCCTGCAGCCTTATGATATAAAGTGGGCAGTAGCCTCTGAAATAGATTCTGAGGCTCAAAGAAGAATGAATCCCTATTAAAATAAAGCTCTGAAACGAATTCTTTCTTTGTTCTAGTGGCAACAGTGACCTGATCTCAAAAATCTAACTGGAGAGTATGTTCAGTTCTCCTTAGTGGAACTAATCTGTTGAGTAAATCAGTTCTATTCAGAATTCCAGAATATCTCTGTAGAATAAGAGCAGCAGGGGCTGGAGAGATTGTTCTTGTTTAGCTGGATAAGCTAGTTTGACCTTTTTGTCTTTTAAATCCGGACACTTTTTAAATTAGCTTATATCCTGTGCTAGTAATTGGCCATTTTAAATTTACATATATTTGAATGAATCTATTTGTGTAATTAACATATGCAAATTAGAAGTATGACTATGTTGTTCATGCCCATTGAATTTTAGGCATACAGTTTTGCATTAAGTGGTAATTTTATGCCGTAACAAAACCCTGGTATGCATAAGGTGCTTATTACGGTGAAAAGATTAAAGGATTCATCATGATTCCAACTAGTTGGTTTACTTTTTCTTGCAATAGTGGCTCTTCCAGATTTTAGAGCTTTCGTTACACTTAAAAAGGAATCATAGCCCTTCATGTGATAAATAACTAGGTCTCAGTCTGGTTATTTTTTTTGGATTGATTATGCTTTCTTTAGTAATGTCTTAGCTTAGATGATGACAGATGTTATTAGTGCATGGTTAGTTTTAACTAAGCCCTTTCTTTTCTAAATGTATATCCAGGTTTTATTTACTGTAGCATCTTCTGTTTCCCTGATATGATTGAGAACCAGCTTAGGAAAGATAAACATGTGAACTAATCTTAAATAAAATTCTTGCCTTTGGCAGTCATCAGTAAATTCTTCAGTATTTCTTTCAAGCTTTTGACATGTCAAGAAGTGTAAATCTATTCTAACAGCAAAATTCTTCTTGAAACCTCATGGGGGTTATCGGTGTTTTGATCCTGAAGAAAATATACTGATTACTGAATATTTTGTCTTTTATTTGGTACTGAGTAAAATGCAAGGAGCAAACTCCAATTTCTTTTCCATTAAAAATTTTTCATATCTAATTTTTCTTATTTGTATTAGAAATATAATATAATATAATACATATAATACAGTACTAATTCTAAGTGTAGCATAATTCTTATCTGTGTATATTTTAATATTGGAATACATTGATCTTCCTCAAAATATCAACAATTCTTAAATTTTTATTAGTGAAATATAAGTATTGCCTCTTGGGCTATCTGTCATAAGCTAGTGAAGATATTTTTATCTTCTAAGGATTTTGTATGATAAATTTTAATTTGTTTTTAAAATTATACTGATTATGTTTTAACTTCATATCTTTATAGTATAAGTGATCCCGAGTTGTTTCCTTGCCTCTACAGAAACTAGAACTGTCCGCTAGTTGCAAAGAACTACTCGCTCTTAATTGAGAAACATCCTAGAGTCGAGGATTAATAAACTGGAGGAGTAAAAGAAGATATGAAATAGTTAGATAATATACAGGTCTCATGTGGCCCATTTGGAAAATTAATTGCTCACCCCTTTATTAGAGGAATGTCCTGGTTCCCTTTGAAGACATAAATTGAGATTAAGCTTTTTTAGGGTAGAGCAAAGAGTTTAAGAGATATGATTAAGATTCATGCAATACTCTTTATGTATTGGAACACAAAATGACATCCAAAAAGAACCTTTTTTATAGAAAAGGTGGAAAGGAAAGGAAAGGAAAGGAAAGGAAAGGAAAGGAAAGGAAAGGAAATACATTTAATGGTCAATAGTTCATCCCTCAGGAGGTGTCATTTGCTGGGATCTTGGAATCAGCCCTTCTCTGTCATTGCCTCCTTTATCTGGAACAGCTTTCCCCAATATTAGAATAGGCTCCATTTCTCATTTGAAAAGGTGTTAAAACCTGGCTTTTCAATGACCTTTTGGGGTCTGGGGAATGGTGTTTCTCTTGCTACTCTGTCAGGGTGAATGTTTATATTTGTGGTTTGCTCCTTGGTATGCATATAGCATACTGTTGCTGTTAGGGAGAGTTTTCATATTATTTTTTAATTTACTGCTGGTTATAAGCCTTTAAGGTCCTCAATCATGTATGATTGGAGCAATATGTAGGCCTTAATTGCTAAGTTTATAGAAATATTTAAAGATTTCTCTGATTGTACACTATAAATACAAGATTACTAAAATTCAACCTTGTAAAGTTCACTGGGAATTAACCACCAGTTAAGAAGTTAAACAAATGTGACAAAACCTACATCTACAGGTGAAACTCAAAAAATTAGAATATTGTGGAAAAGTTCATTTATGTCAGTAATGCAACTTAAAAGGTGAAACTAATATATGAGGTAGACTCATTACATACAAAGCAAGATAGTTCAAGCTGTGATTTGTCATAATTGAGATGATTGTGGCTTACAGCTCATGAAAACCCCAAATCCACAATCTCAGAAAATTAGAATATTACATGTAATCAATAAAACAAGGATTGTACATAGAACAATATCAGACCTCTGAAAAGTATAAGCATGCAGATGTACTCAATACTTGGTTTGGGCCCCTTTTGCAGCAATTACTGCCTCAATGCAGCGTGGCATGGAAGGTATCAGCCTGTTGCACTGCTGAGGTGTTATGGAAGACCAGGATGCTTCAATAGCGGCCTTCAGCTCTTCTGCATTGTTTGGTCTCATGTCTCTCATCTTTCTCTTGGCAATGTCCCATAGATTCTCTATGGGGTTCAGGTCAGGCAAGTTTGCTGGCCAATCAAGCACAGTAATCCCACAGTCATTGAACCAGGTTTTGATGCTTTTGGCAGTGTGGGCAGGTTCCAAGTCCTGCTGAAAAATGAAGTCAGCATCCCCATAAAGCTCGTCTGCAGAGGAAGCATGAAGTGCTCCAAAATCTCCTGGTAGATGGCTGGGTTGAACCTGGACTTAATGAAGCACAGTGGACAAACACCAGCAGATGACAGGGCTCCCCAAATCAACACAGACTGTGGAAGCTTCACAGTGGACTTCAAGCATCTTGCAGTGTGTGCCTCTCCATTCTTCCTCCAGACTCTGGGTCCTTGGTTTCCAAATGAGATGCAAAAGTTACTCTCATCAGAAAAGAGGACTTTGGACCACTGAGCAATAGACCAGTTCTGTTTGTCTTTAGCCCAGGTAAGACGCTTCTGACATTGTTTGTTGTTCAGGAGCAGCTTGACAAGAAGAATACGACATTTGAAGCCCATGTCCAGTATCCATCTGTGTGTGGTGGCTCTTGATGCACTGATTCCAGCCTCAGTCCACTCCTTGTGAAAGTCCCCAACACTTTTGAATGGCCTTTTCCTAACAATCCTCTCCAGGCTGCGGTCATCCCTGCTGCTTGTGCACCTTTTTCTTCCACACTTTTCCCTTCCACATAACTTTCTATTAATGTGCTTTGATACAGCACTTTGGGAACATCCAACTTCTTTTGTAATTGCCTTTTGAGGCTTTCCCTCCTTATGGAGGGTGTCAGTGATGGTTTTCTGCACAACTGTCAGGTCAGCAGTCTTTCCCATGATTGTGATTCCTACTGAACCAGACTGAGAAACCATTTAAAGGCTCAGGAACCCTTTGTAGGAGTTATGGCTTAATTAGCTGATTAGAGCGGGCCACTTTGAGCCTAGAATATTGAACCTTTTCACAATATTCTAATTTTCTGAGATTGTGTAGTTAGAGTTTTCATGAGCTGTAAGCCATAATCTTCTCAATTATGACAAATCACGGCTTGAACTATCTTGCTTTGCATGTAATGAGTCTATCTCATATATTTAAGTTGCATTACTGAAATAAATGAACTTTTGCATGATATTCTAATTTATCGAGTTTCACCTGTATGTACTAGCACAATAACTTTAGATTTTCTTGTTATCTAGTTTAGTAATCTTTTGCTACACTGTATTCATGTAAAGTAATGTTTTAATCTTTTCATTGGTATTCTCTTTGTAGATAACATAATGATATATTTGATCATATTGTATTACTTGTATAGCACTTTATTGTCCTATTCAAACAGGATTAACTTTATTGTATTTATTTTACTAAATTTATAGATGCCGGATTTAATTGTGATCCAGGGTAGGTATACATAATTTGAAGCCATATAATTCCCATAATACAAAAAGTAATGTTCGGTGGGGGGGGACAGCCATCATTTCACCAAACAATTCACAAGGTACCTACCTCTACTTAAGCCTGGAGAAAAAAGCAAGATCTTAAGTGTTCACCTAAATAAGTTCAGGATATGAATCATATCTCTCTGGAGGGGGGAAGGTATCATTCCAGAGGGAAAGCACAATACAGAAAATGCCCACTTCCGGGGCCCATTAGTCCTCCCACCTACAGCCTCCAGACACTGGAACTAGGTTTTGGCACAATTTCCTGGTCATCTCAGGGTTGAGATATACAGCTGCATATCATAAGCATATCCATCTGTACATCACACCCAAAGTCTCATGTAGATACAGTATTAAACAAGTAGGACAAGAGGCTAACAGACAGAATGGTCTTGTCCATTTCTTTGGGCATCACAAAATCAAACTCAGTCCAAATAGCCTCACAAGACTGTGCTCCATTCAACTTAGTTAAAGTTTCCCAGTAAATGTCCAACTCCAGAACAACTTCATACACAATGTCCAACTCCAGAACAATTTTATATAGCTGTGAATGCTCCTATTAGGGCCCTGCAGATTATCTTTGTAGCTCAACCCTTCTTCACAAAACAGAACTACTGGATGGTTATGAACACATGCATTACTAGATGAGAAATAACAACATTATACTACCCTTATTGCCATGATGTAGGTCCGAATATAAATTCACACCAGTGTATGATCAGATTTGTTCTTTGTCTTTCTCCAACTTTCTCTAAGATGTTTTCGTGGTTGTACTGATCTGTTCGTTGTTTCAGATATGTTTTTGATGTATGGAAGAGTTGTCCTTTTCATATATTGTGACAGTTACATCTCAATAGATTGTATAGCTAAGAGCTTTTTAATGAAGTTGCATGAATATTGGTTGCATTGGAAGATATTGTATACTTAAATCATATGAGAATAGGTTCATTAGAATGCAGGTCTTAAGATCACATATGAATGAATCACAAATGAGTAAAGTAATCCCAGTGTGAAAACAACATTTGCATATATTTAAAATGAATGCATTCCATGTTACTTTGTTTTCCTTTAAATGAAAACCTGAAAAATTAAACCAAATAAACTATTTTAAAAAGCTATACTGATTAGTTATCCAGATCAGATAGGGAGAAGGAAAAGAGTTTTATGTTTCATATTTATAAGAGGCTAAGAAAAATATATAGTGAGAGATTGTGGAGAGGCTGGGAAAAGAATGGAAACAAGTGTAGACAAACAATTAAGAGACAGTGGGCAAGTCAGTTGCCAGCTTATCTCATAAATGACAACTTAAGCAGGTGGAAAGAAACCTGGGAAGAAACATTTCAAATAATTTGAAAAGATTCTGCCTTAAATAACTCTATAAATGAGGATGGCAAATTCTCTTCCAGTAACTATATTTCCAATATATTTACTCCAAATTATAATTAAGGATGTTGTACTGAAATACGTATGCTTCTTGCTTCCTTTCTACTCATCTGTGTGGGGTTTGACAAATATTTAAACAATGATTATAATAGAAGTTTTACTATGTAACAATTCTGGTAAGTGGATCATAATTCAGCTTAGATAGAATTCAGATGGGTTGGTTAACCAGTGAAATAAACAGAGCTGACTGAATGGAGTCCAGATCCTTTCTTCTACCACCCAAAATCTGTTTTTGAGCCTTAGAGGATCTACTGGAGCATATAGTATTTGAGGTGCCCTAGAAAGAGAGAAAAATATGGAAATTCTGCTATAGTGGTGTGTATTTGATGAAATCCCTTAAAGGGAAAGAACTAAAGCCAAAAATTGGCAAGTGCAGACCATCAGAATGAAAAATATATAAAATACAGGTATTTTAAATATAGGCAGGAATTTAAGTAGGAAAAAATAAGGTAGTCTATTGGGTTTTGCCAATTCCTACATCCTTTTATTGTATGGGATCTTAGAAAGCTAAAGCCACATACCAGTAGTCCTAGACTTTACTACTATTCAATAACAATTCAAAATTATGATGGTACTGAAAAATGAATCATTACAGCACCTCTGTGGTTACATAATCAAAATTCAAGCACTTGGCAACCTACCTGCAGTTACAATCACATGGGCAGTTCAACTCTCCTCACCCATCTATTTCCCACAGACACACCTCTGCTTTTTGGGGTATTCTGCACCCCACCAGTTCTGCTGCTGCTTGCCATGCCCCAGAAATTTCAGTAAGGATCAGAAGGCATTCATTCACCCAACTGCCTTCTCTCCCAGTTCCCTACACCAACCTTTGGTTCCCAGTGCTTGCTGTTTTTGGTTGTCTCTTTTTCGGACCCAACTTCTCTAGCAAATGTTTTCTGCATGTAGTTAAATCAATTCTATTTTTGGAAATGTTTCTGAAGAGACTGCAGCTTTAGCCACTTCAGGGAGAGGTTTCCAAAGGCAGCACCGCTTTAGACATTTCAGAAAGGTTTCCCTTTCTGTTCTGTTCTGTTTCTGTTCTTTCTTGTTCTCAGTTCAAGCTAATTTATTTTATTTGTTGCTTTTTGGAATGACATCATAATGCTGTTTTTACATTGAATTAACATACTTAAAATAAGTGTTTCAACTTAACTCGTGATTTGTATTTTTTATTTTGTAAGAGAAGAAAAACGTAGCGTAGTTGCCATAGAAAAGAAAATTATGCGGAAAAAGAAGGTTGACAAGTTTTGTGGTCAAGTTCAATCTGAAATCAATAGAGTATGCAAACAAGATATGTTGCTTGTGGTTGAAGACAGGAATGCCAAATTTGGAAATAGTAAAAAGGAAAATGTAGCTGGACTGCATAGCAAACGGAAATGAAGCAAGAGAACAACTTATTTGTTTCTGCCACTCAAATGATTTCTTCATTGCTAACACAGGCTTCAAATAACCCAAACAATGCCTATTTATATGGACATCACCAGATGGAGTACAAATAAATCAAATTGACTATATTATTGAGACAAAGAGGCGGAAGAGCTCAGTTATAACAGCAAAGAAATTATATGGGGAACTGCTATAATGAACTGTTCCTGTGCTCTTGTGTAAATTCTTTAAACTAGAAATGTCGACACCCAAGATACCTTAGAAGGTATTCCTTATTTACAACAATTTCTGGTCTATAATTAAATCAGTATTCTGATCCTTAACAAGGATTAGTACAGGAATTGATAGAATATCCATAAAAATATGACAAGCACCAGAAAAAAATATGTAAACTGTAAATCAACCAATGTGAAGAAAATAACACAGTAGTAACCAATAGACTGGAAAAAGTCCACATACCAATACCAAAGGAAAAAACCTTACAGAGTGTTTATCATACAATATTCTTAATTTGGCATGCTAAAAATAGTACAAATGCTTGTTCTGGAGCCATAGTGACACAGTGGGGGGAAAAGGGACTAAAATTATATATAAAGAATGCAAGATTAAATATAAAGAAGACCAAACTAATGACAGCATCTCCAGCAAGCAACCTTAGAACTATCAACAAAAAAGAACCTGCAATCAAGTAGACTGTAGACTAATATATTATATAGTAGCAAAGCAAGCCTTGTAAAAGAAAATAAGATGCTGTGACATTCCTATCCCTACAGAAATCAGACCTCTGCAGTTTCATAATATGTTACACGTAAGAATTAGACTTTAAACAAACAGAATAGAAACAGCATTGTTACTTTTCAACTTTGGTGTTGGAGAAGTCTCCTAAGAATACTATGGATAATCAAACAAAAAACAAATTGTTCATTGAACAAAATTCAGAGTTCTCACTCATGACACAATTGGGTAGATCAAATTAGTATATTTTGAAAATATCCCTACTGGAAGATGGAAAATGTTTTATGGAAAATGTTTTAGATTCTGATTGTTCAGGCAAGGGGGTCAGGAAATTGAGGTTACTTTAGGATTTTTATTCTTGATAGCCATTTCTTTTTTCTATGATTATGCAATATATTGTATTTTTATAAATATTTATATTGTTATTTAAATTTTAAATTATCTTTGCTGCCCAGAGTCATTTTGGTGACAGAAGTGACCATATAAGTAGAAATAAATCAAATCTGAAATTTTACAAAGACCTAGGTTTTTTTAGAAGTCCATAATGTTGGGAAAAATTAAAGGAAAAAGAAGAAGAGAAAGATCAGCAAGCAAACTTGATTGCAGCAATGGTGGGTCCAGCACAAGTTGATTTGAAGGAACATGTTGAAGATAGATCATTCTGAAGGTTGATCTATATGTTGATGTTGAGCCAAGTTGATGGCACATAATCAATAATAAATGTTTTGTCTACAGTGACTTTTTCCTTGCTTGCTAACTTACTCTTGCTAACATTAATTTATAAATATGGCTGTATTCAGACAATCCAGACTTCTATCAACTAGGATATTTATAAACTTCACATACACATTGGTCCTCTCTTTGACTTTAATTTTTCTTTTATGTATATAAATGATAATGATAGCACCTTTATTATGTTCCAAGTCAGAAACTATGAAAAATGTAGTCAAGACAGGATTCCAAACTGTAACTACGTATGTTGTCTTGTTTGGAAATGATCAACTATTACTCAGTTAAACATAGTGGCTTCTGTGCCTGTTTTGCCTGTTCAACAAAGAAAGCAGTAAAGGAGGAACAAAGAATTTATTTATAGGCACATTAAAGCAGGATTTGACCATTCAAAGTGGACCATTAATTATCTGTCTTGTTTTTTAACCACTATCAGATTTTCTTCCCATAAACAACAGACTATTCCACATAATGCACAGTATTCATTATGCAACTATGATATAAATATTTAAAACAATTCACTTATAATACATTATTAAAAATTCAGAACAGTCCAAAAAATGTACATCATTAAATAATTATAAAATCATAGACAGTTATCATTAGAGTGTGTAAATCTCACTTGTTCACAGAATGAATAAATACTTTTGAAATTTCTAGTTTTCTGACTTTCAAAGTTGTAACTTAGTTTTATGAGGCTTATAGATTTGACATGTAAGTATGTGTCCTGCAGATTCTGTATTTCTATTTAGAAAATAACATATAGCCTTTTCATATGTTTTTATCATGGATAATTTAATATTTGTTATCAATCAATAATAAACAAGTATCTCCTAGATATTCTGTGGTTTTTAAAAATGCAATATTGATTGTATGGGGTAGTAGTTAAAAATAGTGCTTGGAATAATAATAGACTGAGGTAAAATTGTTAGGTTTTTTTTAGCATTTCTAAAATGGAAGTATTTTTAATTATGTACTTTATTCATAAAAGATATACACAAAATATTTTATAAAACTAATTACGACACTATTAAACTTGTTTGCACTTGGCTCCTTAAGGTACAGTTACTTTTAATTCCAGAATTAGAATGTGGCTACTAAAGTAAATGGACAATGGAAGACGCCATTGAACTTTTTAATCCAGTCATACATTTTTATTTTGATTCTTTAATTCTCCACCCAAAGAAAAATATGAAAAAGTATATGCTATTGCAGCCGTAATGTTTAGCATTAGTAAATTAGTAAAATAGTTCTTATGAGTGTTCCTAGGCAGCCAATGGCACATTAAACTGATTCTTCAGTCTTTTCCATGTTTATCTTTGTTAATAACGGTCATAAAAAAAGCCTTAGTCATAAAATAAAGTCTTTTAATTATAATACTATCTGATTTTTTGTGGATTCTCACCATATTATAAGATATAAAGTTAGACACCTGTTTATAAATTGGATTGAAACTTATGATTTCTGAATAAAAATGGTGCCTTGGGACTAATTCAGTACCTGAAAATAGATCAGCAGATGACAATAGCTAACAATCCTGGAGTCACAGGAATGAAAGCAGCAGCATATGCCTTCACTGCCACACTAATCTGAATATGCTCAGCCACGATTTCTCATCAAACTGGGGAGTAGTAGAAGAACACAAATTGGCTTCCCAACCAATAAGTACTGATAACAATAGCAATTTTTCTTTAAATGCATATCTAAATGAAAGTTGAATGGCACACCAATTAGTTGGGTATATAGTTGGCCTCAAACTCATAATAAAATGTGCTTATCCATGGTTTCACATTGGTCTGCAGAGTAGTATGAAATGGAAAGACATAAATATCAGTTCTGGATCCCTTACTAACAGAAAATGGCAATAAGTCCAAGCACCATATTTATTACTATTTGGATGGATACTTATCAAATTTTCAAGTAATACAAAAGTCAAATATAGATAGGTATGTGTGAGAGTTTGGTTGTGAGTGTGTGTGTGTGTATACTATCTTGATAGATTAGAGAAGTGGATTGAAAGTACAGAATGAAATTTAAAAAACAAATGCACTTACAAAACAAACATCAGAAACACAGTTATACGATAAGAGGCAAATTTTGTACTGCACCAACAGTAGAATAGTGATAGTGATGCAAGGAGCTAGGTATGTTTAGCTTTGAGAAGACAAGTTTAGGAGGGATAGAGAGCATTCTTCAAATACCTAAAACAATGTCCCATGAAAGAAGATCAAGATCTATGCCCTGCATTGTTTTGCATTAAGTTAGACTGTTTTGATAACTCTGAAGTGTTCTGAGTTCAAAGCAGAACCGCTTCTAAAAGGCACTCAGAATTAATGCCATAGACAACACTTTTTCTGGACCCAGCAGTGAAGCCAAGAATCTGTCCCTGCATAAACCAGCGTGGAGAGCCATCAAAGAAACTATATAAGCCTTTCAAAGGACACAACTGCTTTTAATACTTTGCAGAGAGATGCTTTATGAAGCACTTCTGTCAATGCTTTGCACTGCTGTAATAAAGATCCTTTCTACATTTTTCAAGTGGTATTAGCTTTAACTTCTCTACTGAGCAGAAAAGCTTTCTGAGATACTGAATTATACTCAGTCCTGATAATGATGTTCAGGAGAAGCAGAATTCTATACATAATGTAGTGCATCATGTGCCATTATTGCACAGTAACCAACCCATGGTTTTTTGACTAGTAATAACAGCATCTAGGTCAGGGGTGTCCAACCTTTCACCTTCCCTGGGCCACATTAGAAGATGAAAATTTGGTTTGGGCCGCACATAAAATAAAATAACAGTAACAATACCTGATCATCCAGAAAAACCATAGAAAACATAGTTAACATATTAAATTTATTTGGAAATGAAGTTAGTGAGATGTTTTTATTATTTATTATTTATTAAAAATTATTTATTTTTTATCACGGTTTATTTTCCGGCCAAATTTTGCGGGGGGGAGGGGGGGGAGAAAGCTCGCCCGCCTCGTGCCTACCTCTCCTCCTGCAAATGGCCCGGCTGGATGAGACAGGACTGGAAGGCAAAAGCAGCAGCGGCGGCGGGGGCAGAAGCAGCAGTGGCGGCGGGGCCAGCGGCGGCAGGGGCAGAAGCAGCAGCGGCGGTGGGGGCAGAAGTAGCAGCGGGGGCAGAAGCAGTGGCGGCGAGGGCAGGGGGAGAAGCAGTGGCGGCAGTGGGGGCAGAAGCAGCAGCGGGGGCAGTGGCTGCGGGGCAGAAGCAGCGGCGGCGGCAGGGACAGTGGCAGAAGCAGCAGTGGCGGCGGGGCAGAAGCAGCGGGGGCAGCGGCGGCAACAGCAGGAGGTGGCACTCTGACAGCGCCTGCCTTTTCTGTTGCTGCTTGGCGTGGCGCTCGCCTCGCCCCCACCTCGCGCCTGCCTCTCCTCCTCCTCCTCCTCGCTGGCTCTGGCACGAAGGTTGGGGTGGGCACTGGGCTGCATTACAAGGCGACCTGGGCCGCATGCGGCCCATGGGCCGCGGGTTTGACAAGCCTGATCTAGGTTTTCTCTTGGTCATTGAGATTGCGAATCAAAAGCATGAACTGAGACTTCCTACTTTGCAAACAGTTGGTGCTGTCAAAGCTGATAGTGCCACACATCTAATAGGGATTTAAGTGCATGCTGCACTACACAAACAAATAATGATTGTGCATATGGATATTGAATATGAAGCCAATGCATAGTGCTTATACAACTGAAAATATTTATGGCAATTTAGTGGCAATCAGAAACAAATACATTTATATTCAAAATAAAATTACATTTTGGTTTTAGAAAGATAGAAGTTGTTATCTGACTACACTGAATATAAAAAGCAAATCATATAAGCTACAATGAGTTATAAATAATAAACAGTCTATACTAGATTTGTTTGAAAAAAATCCATCTGTTTCATATTAGCAGAACAGATCATATTTTGTGATTAAATATATACATTCTGCTGCCAAAGATTCTGAGCTGTGTAAATTATCCATTACTTGTTTTAAAATGTGTTCCAATGCATCTGACATGATATTTATCTCTTTGGGTAGTAACAAGCAAAAACAACCAATTATTAAAAATTTCAAGTTTAATTTATTTTTCAAGTTTTAGTATATTCCTATAATGCAATTTGTTAGCTACATTTTCTATTGACACTTTCACTTTTCATCAAATACTCTGGTTAATGGGTACTTTGATTATTGCAGAGACTTTAACAAATGTTGAATAACGCTATTGGAAAAGTGTATTTATGCATACCAGTGAATCTGTGAGTTACTGTATAGCCAATGGTAATATTTTTATAACATTTAAGAGGATATCTGTTCCCAGAAATTTCCACTTTGTCTTAAGTAGAGTCATATCTGCTTACACATGGTTGTAACAATATTGCAAAAACAGTTTTTCTACTTTAAAAAGTTATCCAAAAGTTAATTGTTAATTGTCAAGTAATTCTTTGTAATTACTTAAAACTCAATTAAATAATCTTCCAGAATGTGAGTTAATGTTACCTGCATGCATTTTGGGATGAAGTATAAATGTCTGCACATTATAGCTTGAGTGAGAATTTAGGATAAACTAAAATTGATAGAGATTATTTTTCATGACCAGCCCATTAAATATTTAAATGTTGCCTATAACCAGCAGTTTCCTTAATGACTTTAAACTGAAGGAGGCAAAGGACAGATTTGCTAAAACAAATTTTAAATGTGAGAATACTGCAGAAGATAAGGGAACAAAAATCAGTCTGTTTCATTCTAAGGACACCAAAGAATTCTGACTCTAAAACAAAAATGATAGACAAGATGAACCTTATTTTCATATATGCGCAGGAATAAAAAAAGTTTAGCATAGCCACAGTATTTGATGTGCACTTCTGATTTTTCCTTCCTCTCAATTTCCCACTGTACCCAGCAATATACATCATTCAGTTCTCAAATGGCTTTCTCTTCACTGTATTTTTTTAATCATTTAAAAATCATTTTAATCATCACTGTAGTTTTTGTATCATTTTCCTTGGCTCTGGAACTAACTTCCCAATTCCTATAAGTTCAAAAACTTAGTTTCATTGTATGCAGTTGTATGTTAGAATATATCGTCCATAAGTGAGGTCCACCCAGGAGTGGGATTCGAATTTTTTAACAACCGGTTCTGTGGGTGTGGCTTGGTTGGTGGGCATGGTCAACTGAATATCACTCACATCGAGGCACGCATTTCGTCTCCTGGCCTCTCATGACTGTGGGGATGCTGCAACAGTTGTAAGTGTGAAAAATGGTCATAAGTCACTTTTTTTCAGTGCCATTGTAACTTTGAATGGTCACTCCACACAAGCAAAGTAATAGCAAAGGAGGGAAAAAAAATTCCAGAGAAGTTCCTTAGACAGGAAGTCTAGTTCTGCCAAGAATGTAATAAGGGTTAACGGAGAGGCAGTTTCTGTAAGCAACACCAGAATATTTCCTTCCTGCCTTCCTTACAGGATTAGGCCAATAATTTCTTCTAACAACCGGTTCTCCAAACTGCTTAGAATGTTAACAACTGGTTCTAGCGAATAGGTGCGAACTGGTAGAATCCCACCCCTGGGTCCACCTGTAATCATCTTGTTCTGGATTTGGGATTGATGAAGACAAAAGAATAACAGTAACTCCAATTCCAAAAAGTCTACCCAAGCAACAGAAATCAAAGGAGACTAGTCAATAAGTCAGACTAGGAATCAAGGTCAAATGAATCCAAGTCCTAGTCAGAAACCAGAAACCAAAGTATTGTGAAATAATTTTAAATCCCTTACCTATATATATCTTTACCAAAAACTACTATTTCCTCCCTTCCTCCTTTCTTATAATTGTTACATATAATCTGGCCAGTCAAGGTAATGTTAAATGCAGATAATCTAGAGAACATGATCAGAAGTAAAGAAATGTATCTCTCTTGTGTTTTCATTTTTCTCTTCAATTGTTTTAATGGGCCATTTTCCCTTCAAGCACAATGCAGAAAACATTACCCCCATTTTAAAATGTTCACTTTTGCTCATTCCTACCCTTTCTATAATTGAAACCTATTTGAAATAATTGTATAATATATAGAAAAAAATGGGCTTTCCGAGATTAGAAATGGCAACATTAATTTCATTTATTATTAATTGCATTGTACATTTACATAGAATTTAAAATCATAAATCATTATAAATTTAAGATCTTCAACCCATAGATTAAAAACAAAGGCAGATGTATAAAAGTTAGAAGTGTTGTTTTATTATGTAATTTGAGGTATTTTCTAACTTGCCCAGAATGTAAGAGAATTTGAAAAGATTATGAAATCATTATTAAATAATAGGATTTATAGAGTTCAATTGGCATCAGTTTCAGAAAGCATCAAGAATCATTACATAAATGTAATGGAATTACATTACATTATCAAAAAATTATGGCCTGTGCTGAAATGAGTAAACTGACATTTGAAATTAGAGAACAAGAATATAAGCAATTTTATATGATATGGGATTTGTTTTATCAATGGTTGGATAAAAAGGCATAGTAATATAATAGACTAGATAATTTTGTGATAGAAATCTAATAGATTGATATAAAACATAATATAGATATATATAACCATTGGT